>NW_007259896.1:347706-358295 GCF_000164805.1 Carlito syrichta
CCTTCTGCCTCAGCCTTCCCAGTAGCCGGAATTACAGGCATGCACTACCACGCTCAGCTGATTTTTTGATTTATTGTAGAGATGAGGTCTCGCTACCCAGGCGGGTCTCGAACCCGCGGGCTCAGGCAATTCACTCACCTCAGCCTCCCAAAGGCGCGGGATTACAGGCTGAGCCACCAAGCCCGGCTCGCCTGGACTAATTTTTAAAAATTTTTGTAGAGACAGGGTCTCACTATGTTGCCCAGGCTGGTCTCAGACTCCTGGGCACAAGTGATCCTCCTGTCTCAGCCTCCCAAAGAGCTGCCTGGCCAGATTCCTGGAGATTTTTGAATCCCTTCATCAGTTTTGCCTAAATGTTTACAGTTGTATTACTTTGTAGGCACATATGAAAGTCTTTTGAACACCAACGGAAGCGAGATTTAGTCCTCCAAGTTTTAGGTTTCCCTTGCTTTATCTGGTTTTTTTGTTTTGTTTTGTTTTTGAGTTGGAGTCTCGCTGTCACCCAGACTGGAGTGACCATCACAGCCTCGACCTGCTGGGCTCCGGCGATCCTTCCACCTCAACCTTCCAAGTAGCTGGAACTACAAGAGCGTGCCACCACGCCCGGCTAATTTTTTTTTTATTTATTGTAGAGATGAGGTCTCGCCAAATTCCCCAGGCAGGTCTCGAACCCGCAGGCTCAGGCATTCACTCACCTCGGCCTCCCAAAGCTCGGGATAACAGGCTGAGCCACTGAGCCCAGCCCCTTGCTTTATCTGTAGAAGCAAACTGGGCTAATTTTCTCTTCACTGTAATGTGATTCATAATCATCTACTTCTCATACAAAATCACAACTTTAAAAAGTCTGGTTGATCTAATTATTCACAATATCTTCCCAAGTTTTTTTGTTTTTGTTTTGAGTTGGAGTCTCATTCCGTCGCCCAGGTTGAGTGTAGTGGCATGTTCAAGGCCACCCCAGTATCAACCTGCTGGGCTCCAGCAATCCTTCCGCCTCAGCCTTCCAAGTAGCTGGAACCACAGACACACGCCACCGTGCCCGACTAATTTTTTATTTATTTATTGTGGAGACCAGGTTTTTTTTTTTAATTGGAGTCTCACTGTGTTGCCCAGGCTGGGTACAGCGTCACGGCCACCACTGCCTCTACCTTCTGGGTTCAGGCAATAGTCTTAGTCTTCCAATTCTTTTTTTTTTCCAAGTTTTTAAACAAAGCTTTTTTTTTTTTTTTTTTTTTTTAATTTGAGTTGGAGTCTCACTCTGTCACCCAGACTGGAGTGCTGTGGCCGCTCTTGGCCACCGTAGCCTCGACCTGCTGGGCTCCGGCAATCCTTCCACCTCAGCCTTCCAAGTAGCTGGAACTACAGGCGCGCGCTACCACACCCAGGTAATTTTTTTTTATTTATTGTAGAGATGAGGTCTCGCCAAGTTGCCTGGGCTGGTTTCGAACCCGCAGACTCAGGCAATCCACTCGCCTCAGCCTCCCAAAGTGCTGGGATTACAGGCTGAGCCATCAAAACTGGCTTTTATTTTTTTATTTCTTGCTCTGACACCCAGGTTGGAATGCCCGTAGCACTATCATAGCTCACTGGACCTCCTGGGCTTAAGTGATTCTCCCACCTCCTGAAAAGCTGGGATTATAGGCACACAGTACTATGCCCAGTTTATTTTTTGAAGAGATGAGGTCTTACTATAGTGCCCAGGCTAGTCTTGAACTCCTGGGCTCAAGCAATCCTCCTGCCTTGGCCTCTCAAATTGCTGGGATTACAGACGTGAGCCACCATGCCTGGCCAGGCTCAAATTCTTTATTTCAGCATCAACCTAGTCACATCTTATACATCAACAGGAAGACTGTGATTCCATAAGTAAACATGTGAGCCTTTGTGATGTCTTTGTCGATTTCCTTCCCTATTGATCCGCCCCAATTACTGCAGCAGTCTATCTGCCATCATACCATGGAGCTGCAGTTTTAAACTCAAAGCTCTCAAAAGAGAGCTGTGACTTAAAAACATACAGCATGATCTTTCTGCTGATCCTGACCCAAGTTCTTCCATTCAGTTAAGTATTCACCTTCACATTCTACATAGCAAATCGTACTCTGTACATATAAAGTGGCTATTAGCAACTCTTACTGGGTCACAAGGAAAGTCAGAAGAGGAATATGGGTCAATGTAAGAATTTTAACAACAACAATTTTGAAATTCAGAGGTTCATAAAAAAATTTTTCTCTTGTCCTCTGAGAGATGAGAACACCAGTAAGTCAATATCAATTGGCATTGCCATCATCTCAAGATGAGTCCTTTCTAATTTTTGATATTAAGTAAGTAGTAGGCTGGGCGCAGTGGTTCACGCCTCTAATCCCAGCACTTTGGAAGGCCGAGGTGAGAGGACTGCCTGAGCCTACAGGTTCAACACCAGCCCGGACAACCTGACAAGGTCTTGTCTGTGCAATAAAGCAAAAAAATTAGCTGGGTCTGGTGGTGCACAACTGTAGTTCCAGCTACTTAGAAGGCTGAGGCAGAAGGATTGCCTGAGCCTGGGAGACAGAGTGAGGCTCCCACTCAATCAATCAATCAATAGGTAGTAGGAGACAATTTTCTCCAATCATCTTTTTTGTTTTTTGGGGTTTTTTGGTTGTTGTTTTTTTTTGAGTTGGAGTCTCACTCTGTCACCCAGACTGGAGTGCAGTGGCACGCTCCTGGCCACCACAGCCTTCACCTGCTGGGCTCCGGCGATCCTTCCACCTCAGCCTTCCAAGTCGCTGGAACTATAGGCACGTGCTACCACGCCGGCCAATTTTTGATTTATTGTAGAGACAAGGTCTCACCAAGTTGCCTGGGCCAGTCTAGAACCCACAGTCTCAGGCAGTTCACTCGCCCTGGCCTCCCAAAATGCTGGGATTACAGACTGAGCCACCGAGCCTTGGCCTCCAATGATTGTTTTTTGAGTCAGGGTCTCCCTCTGTCTCCCAGGCTGGAGTGCAGTGGCACGATCACGACTCATCACAGCCTCAAACTCCTGGGCTCAGGCGATAGCTCTACTTCAGCTTCCCGAGTAGTTGGGACTACAGGTATAAGCCACCATGCCCTGTTAATTTTTAAAAAATTTTTGTAGAGATGATGTCTCTATGTAGCCTAGGCTGGTCTCAAACTCCCAAACTCAAGCAATCCTCCTGCCTCCACCTCCCAAAGTGCTGGGATTACGGGTTTGAGCCTCTGTGCCCGGCCTCTAATTTTTTTTTTTTTGAGTTGGAGTCTCACTGTCACCCAGACTGGAGTATAGTGGCCGCTCTCAGCTACCGCAGCCTCGACCTGCTGGGCTCTGGCGATCCTTCCACCTCAGCCTTCCGAGTAGCTGGAACTACAGGCGCGCGCTACCACGCCTAGCTGATTTTTGATTTATTGTAGAGATGAGGTCTCACCAAGTTGCCCAGGCGGGTCTCGAACCCGCGGGCTCGGGCAATTCACTCATTTCATCCTCGCAAAGCACGGGATTACAGGCTGAGCCACCGAGCCCGGCAAGCCTCAGGTTTTAAGCATCAGGGTGGCTCATCTGTGTTGGCAGAACATCCAGGATACTGTATATGTTCCAAATGGCCAAATGAGCCGTGGTTCAACCACACTATGGGACCCTCTGTAGCCACAAAAGGATAGCTTGGAGTTCTACTGGGTCCTTTTGAGTGAACACAGTGAGATGCAAGACAAGTTGTATGGGCCGGGCTCGGTGGCTCAGTTTGTAATCCCAGCATTTTGGGAGGCCGAGGTGAGTGGAATGCCTGAGCCTGAGGGTTTGAGACCCACCCAGGCAACTTGGTAAGACTTCGTCTCTACAATAAATAAAAAAAATTAGCCAGGCATGGTAGCGTGCACCTGTAGTTCCGGCTACTTGGAAGGTTGAAACGGAAGGATGGCCGGAGCTCAGCCAGGTCGACGCTGGGGTGGCTGTGAGTGTGCCACTGCATTCCAGCCTGGACAACAGAGTGAGACTCCAACTCAAAAAAAGGAAAAAAGAAAGAAAAAAAAAAAACTATCAAATATGCCAAAGAGTGAAAGGCATTTACAGTGAACACAGATCAGCTAAGCATCTACATCTTTTGAGACTCTTCATGTAGCTAATTACTTTGTGCATCATGCATCCATACAAGTGGTTGTGCTTTTGTTTGCTTTACTGTATACTATCACATAGAGTACAGTATCTTCAAGCCTAGGATGTCCGGAAGCCAGCCTACAAGCAGCAAAGATATAGCTGGTACTGTGCTGTGTTAGTTGGGTTGCTAGACTGACTTAGTTGGATTTATAAATAAACAGGACTTAGGAATGCACTCTCAGAACAGGACTAGTTTGAGTGTAGGGGACTTGCTGTACTTGATGTTTACACCAAATTATCTCTTTTTTTTTTGAGTTGGCGTCTCACTCTGTCACCCAGGCTGGAATACAGTGGCATGCTCACGGCCACCACAGCCTCGATCTGCTGGGCTCAGATGATCCTTCTGCCTCAACCTTCCAAGTAGCTGGAATTACAACAGGCATGCGCCACCATGCCCGGTTAATTTTTTGATTTATTGCAAAGATGAGGTCTTACCAAGTTGCCCAGGCTAGTCTCAAACCTGTGGGCACAGGCAGTCCTCTGACCTTGGCCTCCCAAGGTACTGGAATTATAGGCATAAGCCACCGTGCCCAGCCTTAAACCAAATTATCTTAAGCAGACACTGACTGATTTCATTAGTTTGCTCAGAATACAAGTATACAACCAATCTGTCATTCAGGTGAATGGAAAGCCCTAATGAAATAATGGGCATAGTCATTATTTGCGAAAAAACTTCAGAACCTGTTACATTCTCTAGCATCTCCTCTTAGGCCTCTGAGAGTTTAATGGATTTCTGGAAACATCCCAAAGCCTCATTTAGATCCAAGTCTGAAAAGACTGAATGATCCAGTTGCAAAAATAAAAACGTATAAATGACCAAGCATGGTCTACCTGGGTGTCCACAGAGAGCTGCACACACCAGCATCGCCAGAGTCAGCGTGCCTACTACTGGCAGCACCAAGAATGCTGTTTCTGCTCTGCTCACTGGTCACGTGCTCTTGTTTCACAGAAGCCTTGAATGCTCATGTGCATGCAAAAATTTAATATATGACAAGATGGCTTTGGAAACCCCAACAGGAGGGGTACCGAATACCCAGTGACAGGGACTGACCATCTTAAGACATTCAGAGCCTTAATTTTCATTAGTGTTTTTCAAATTTCAAGAATGTAGTTTCCTTTCAATGGAAAAAAATACTCGTAATACCTGAAAGTTAACTTAATATATATTTAATTTTTTATATCTGCACAACATAAAAATAGGTGTATAGTCTTTAAGCTTATAGTCCTTATACAATGAAAGCTGAAACATTTACAAATTAAATTAAAACAAAAATAAAACCAATATAATGCGAATTAACCACCTTCAGTACATAACAAATGATGCTGTCTTGCTCGAATAAAGGAAAAACATTTTGCTCAAAACAAGTAAATCACAAGTATTTGGCTTAATAGCAGAAAGCTGTAGTTTCAGATCCCATTCTGTAAACTGTTTAAGTGATTTTACTTTAACGTGGAGAATGCCTGTTTATATAAGTATCTAATTCACACCGGTGTTGATAAGTTCAAGTCTTTCTCTTCTTCAAGGTAATTAGAACAGAATTTTAACCAAACCTGTCAAATGGCAGTTCTGAAATGCCAATTTTATAAAAGGTATAAATTGACAGACTAAGAAAATGATTAATCATCGTTATAAAATCCGCATTTCTGACTGCGAATCTGGTGATTTCCAGGTGTGGAACAGAAACATCCTTCCACTCTTGCTTAGCTACTCACTATTGCTAAAGGCCTCAAGGAGTCTGACATATGTATGTGCTTAGGCCACAGACCTTCCCTAAGTCACGGAAGACCCTGTCACATCAAAGCCTCAGTCAGGTATGTTGTATATACAACAGCAACACACCATCATTCTTTTCATCTTCATATAGTCTATGTTCTGCAGCCTCAGCAGTTTTATTTTTTTTCAGATCAGATCTTAATTTTGAATACTTAACACTGTTGCTAATGTGCATTTCACTTTCTTCATGTTTGCTAAGAATATGTGACAAATGCTGCCAATCTTTGCACCCACTCTCATTTTTCAGTTGGTTTTTTCCCTCCCCAAAAAGTTTGCAATACAGACAAAACACAGAATCTTTTGAGGTCGAATAAAGTAACCAGGATCTAGTAGTTTTTTCACCATTTGGAAGAATTCGTGTATAGTAAGTTTCTGAAAACTTTCTCCCAGTGTTGTCTTTTGGAAAGTTAAAATTTCTTACTTGAGACGGGTCATTTTCAACAAGAGTGTCTCGTTGTTTAATATTCAAAATCCGGGGCCAAGTACCTGGATCTGCAGAAAGCACAACTGGTGCAATGACGTCTTCCCATGTCTCCTCCTCCAGGTGCTCCGGAGCCTTGCCAGCTATGGCTGACACGCAGGAAGGCAGATCCACCTTCTGGCTCATTGGTAAAGTATCTGGGCCACATTCTTCTGAGACCTGTTGCTCTGAAGTCGTTCCCCTTTTTTTTGGTATTCCTTCTATTTTTTCCAAAGGTGGGCTCGACGATCCAAATAACTCTCTCTCACTGTCGTCTCTAATAGGATTCCTTTTCCTATTTTCTGAAGCTGATACTCTTTTTGATTTTGTTTCCATCATCTGGAAAGAAATAGGTTAGAGTTTTATATCAAGACTGTTAAAATGTACATTATATACAAATGCCCAGTAGACACAGGAAGAGCGCTCATCGTTAGTCATCGAAGGAATGCAAATCAAAGTGACAACATAGCACTTCACACCCTCTCGGAAGGCTATAAAAACAGATAGTGATGAGTGCTGGCAAAGATGTGGTACAATGGAACTTCCCTAAAAGCTGGTGGGAACGTAAGATGGTGTGGCTGCTTTGGAAAACTCTCTGGCAGTTCTTCCAAGGTTTAAACAAACAGGCACCACAGGACCAATTCCACTCCAAGGTATATACCCAAAATAAATTAAAATACGTGTCCACACAAAAATGTACACACCAATGTTCACGGCAACATTATTCATGATAGGCCAAAAAGTGGAAACAACTCAAATGTTCCTCACAGACGAATGGATGAATGAAAATGTGGCATTAGGCCAGGTGTGGTGGATCATGCCTGTAATCTCAGCACTCTGGGAGGCAGAGGTGAAAGGAATGCCTGAGCCTGGGGATTCAAGACCAGCCTGGGTAACATGGCAAGACCTTGTTTCTACAATAAAATAACTGCACTCCAGCCTGGACAACAGTGCAAGACACTGACTCAAAAAAAAAACAACCCAAAAAAATGAGGTATAATGCATGCGATGAAATACTATATGGCAATAAAAATGAACTGACACATGCTACATCATGGATGAAATTTTAAAACAGTATGATACATTTAAAAAGCCAGTTGGAGCTGGGCTCGGTGGCTCAGCCTGTAATCCCACGCCTTTGGGAGGCTGAGGTGAGTGGATTGCCTGAGCCCGCGGGTTCGAGACCCACCCGGGCAACTTGGTGAGACCTCATCTCTACAATAAATCAAAAAATTAGCTGGGCATGGTAGCGCACGCCTGTCGTTCCGGCTACTTGGAGGGCTGAGGCGGAAGGATCGCCGGAGCCCAGCAGGTTGAGGCTGCGGTGACCAGGAGCGGCCACTGCACTCCAGTCTGGGCGACAGAGTGAGACTCCAGCTCAAAAAAAAAAAAGAAAGAAAATTACTTAGGAATCTAAAGCAAAAACTGAAGCTGGACACAGTTGCTTATGTCTGTAACCCCAGTACTTTTGGAGACTGAGGTGTGAAGATCACTTGAGCCTAGGAGCTCAAGACCAGTCTGCATAACATAGCAAGGATCCTGTCTCTACAAAAAATTGAAAAATCAGTCAATTAAGGTGTTGTTTGCCTGCAGTCCCAGTTACTCAGGAGGCTTAAGTGGGAGGATTGTTTGAGCCCATAAATTGGAGGCTGCAGTGAGCTCGTTGCCAAAATAAATAAATTAGCCGGGAGTAATAGTGTGCATCTGTAGTTCCAGCTACTTGGAAGCCTGAGGCAGATGGATTGCTGGAGCCCAGCAGGTTTACGCTGGGGTGGCCGTGAGTGTGCCACTGCACTACAGCCTAGACAGTGAGAATCCAACTCAAAAAAAAATGTGAATGGTATCCTATTAACTAGACACAAACTGAACACCATGTACAACTGAGCAGATGTTCTGTTTTAATTTGCAAGCAACGTGGCAGCACTGAAGTAAAGCAAGCAGAAGCGACTAATCCAAATGGGGCTCTGTCAAGATTGCTCTGGCTGTGACTATGACGCCCACCCTCACTTAAGGGGGAAAGACCCAAAATATAAGACGTTAGCCAAGAGCTGTGGTGGTGTTTCTGCAAGTGGCTATGTCGGGACAACAGCAGTAGAGATAGGATGGAGGAGAAGGGACCTGGGGGGTCTGGGTTAGTTGGTATCTGAGTGGCTCTGGGGGAAAGGAAAAAGGATGAGTCAAGAAGGACCCCGCACGGGTATCTGGCTGTACAATGGGATGATTTACTGATTTAGGAGACAAAGAAGGAAAGCAGGTTTGGAAACTATGTTGGACACAGTGCGTGCACAGTACAGTCACATGATGCACAGACACTTCCGTCAAGGGTAGACCACATAGACAACAGTGGTCCCCTAAGAATACAACAGAGCTGGACAATTCCCACCACCTCAGTGACATGGTAGCAATGCAATCCATCATCCACACGTGTGGTGATGCCAGTGCAAATAAACCTATGGTGCAGGCCAGGTGCAGTGGCTCAAGCCTATAATCCCCAGCACTTTGGGAGGCCGAGGCAAGAGGATTGCCTGAGCCTGCGGGTTTGAGACCAGGCTGGCAACATGGTGAGACCTCATCTCTACCTAAATCAAAAAATTAGCTGGGTGTGCAAGTACGCCTGTAGTCCTGGCTACTTGGAAGACTGAGGCAAAAGGATTGCCTGAGCCCAGCAGGTCAAGGCTGCGGTGGCCAGGAGCATGTCACTACTCTACTACAACCTGGGCGACAGAGTGAGACTCCAACTCAAAAAAAAAACCAAAAAAAACCAAAAAAACCTACAGTGCTGACGGTCGTATAAAAGCTACCACTCACACTCTCTAGGGCACACACACAATATTTGGTAATGACAATAGACTGTTACTGGTTTGTTTACTGTACATTTCGTTTTTTGAGTTGGGTCTCAATCTGTCACCCAAGCTGGAGTACACTGGCACACACATGGCCACTGCAGCCTCCACTTGCTGAGTTGAGGCAATCCTTCTACCTCAGCCTTCCAAGTAGCAGCAACCATAGGCATGTGCCACCATACTCTGGTGATTTTTTTATTTATTGTAGAGATGAGGTCTCGCCATGCTGCTCAGGCTGGTCTTGAACCCCTGAGCTCTAGTAATCCTCTTGCCTACAACTCCCAAACAGCTGGGATTATAGGCATGAACCACCATGACTAAATACTACACATTTTTTTAGGACATGGGGAACAAACGATGCTGGGTTAATAAATTACCTCATTCATAATCCTGAAAAAAAAAAAAGACATGGGGTCCTACTATGCTGTCCAGGTTGTAGCTAAATGGCTTTTCACAGAAACAACTATAGTGCACTGCAGCCGGGAACACCTGAGGTCAAGTGATTCTCCTGCCTCGGCTTCCTGAGTAGCTGAGATGACAGGTGTGTACAAGCCCAGCATACACTACACTTTACATATTATTATTCTTAATTTTTTTGGGAGTCAGAGGCTCACTCTGTCGCCCAGGTTGGAGTGCAGTGGCACGTTTAAGGCCACCACAGCCTCGCCTGCTGGACTCAGGTGATTCTTCCACCTCAGATTTCCAAGTAGTTGGAACTACAGGCGTGTGTCACTGTGCCTGGCTAATTTTTTAAAAAATTTATTGTAGAGATGAGGTCTCACCAAGTCGCCCAGGCCAGTCTCGAACCCGTGGGCTCAGGCAATCCTCTCACCTTGGCCTCCCAAAGTGCTGGAATTATAGGCGTGAGCTACCACGCCCAGCTACATTATTATTTTATAGTGTAGCCCTTCTACATTTTTTTTTGAGTTGGAGTCTCACCCAGGCTGGAGAGCAGTAGCACGCTCACAGTCACCATAGCCTCAACCAGGTGGGCTCAGGCAATTCTACCACCTCAGTCTTCCAAGTAGCTGGGACCACAGGCAGGTGCCACCACACTCAGCTAATTTTTTTGATTTATTGTAGAGATGAGGTCTCGCCAAGTTCCCCAGGTTGGTCTTGAATCACTGAGCTCAGGCAATCCTCTCACCTCCCAAAGTGCTGGGATTATAGGCGTGAGTCACTGGGCCCCACTACTTATTCTTTTAAAAAAGCAAACTGTAGCTGGGCTCGGTGGCTCAGCCTGTAATCCTGTGCCTTTGGGAGGCTGAGGTGAGTGGATTGCCTGAGCCCACGGGTTCAAGACCCGCCTGGGCAACCTGGCGAGACCTCATCTCTACAATAAACAAAAAATTAGCCAGGCATGGTAGTGCG
>NW_007259897.1:0-4586 GCF_000164805.1 Carlito syrichta
GTATAACTGATATCCTCTGTCAGAGGCGATCTTCCAGATGGGCCTTTACAGGCCTCAGCCATGTAGCTATAGATGTTGGCTCCCAACAACTAGCCCTTCTTTGTGATGAGTGCCACCGTGACTGGCTATCTTAATGATGGGTATCCCAGTTTAACTGACTTTCCTCTGTGATAGACATCACAGTGATTATGGATGTCTCAGAGGTTATCCCTCATCCTTGACAGGTGTCTCAGAGAATGGATTTCATTTGTGATAGGATTTACAGTGACTGTGCTTCCTCTGAGAAAGGTTCCCCATTAACTAGCCCATATGTATAATGGATACTACCCTGACTATACCCCCTGTGGTGGTTGCTCCATTTACTGGCCCTCCTCCTGTATTGGAGAGTCAGTGACTGAGCCCCTCCTGATGGGTCCCCAGTGATTTGTCATCTACTTTGTAGGGTGCCTGAATGACTAGCCCTGCTTTGCCATATGTACCTCAGTGACTGGTTCTCCTTTGTAATTTGTGCCCCAGTGATTTGCTCTCCTCTGTGATGTATACATGAATAACAGACTCTCCTTTTTGATTGTTGTGCCAATGAATGACTCTCCTCTCTGATGGATGCCCCAGTGGGTAGATTTCTGTAATGGATGAAGTAGTGACTAACTCTCCTGTTTAATAAGTGCCTCTGTGGCAGTCATTCCTTTGTGATGGGGGCACCAGTGACTGGCCTTACTCTGTGATGGGTGCCCCTGTGACTCACATTTCTCTGTGATTTGTGCCCCAGTGACTTATGATAATATATAATGGATGGCTTGGCGGCAAGGCATCCTCTCTAATGGGTGGTCCTGTACCTTGTCCTCCTTCATAATTGTTGTCCCACAGATTAGGCCTCCTCTGTGATAGCTGTCCCAGTGACTATCTTCTGTGATGGGTGTGCAGTGATGGGCTCTCAACTGTGATATATGTCCCAATGACTTGGCCTTTCTATAATGGGAACCACAGTGACTGGGCCTCCTCTAGGAAAAGGCCCCAGTGACTGATCATCATCTGTAATAATGATGCTCCATTTACTGTACCACACTGAATGTTTCTCCTTTGTGAGGGCTGTCAGAGCTACTGGTACACCTCTGCTATCAAAGTTCCAGAAACTGAGCCCCTCTTAATAAAATCTCCAGTAACTGAAACCTTTTGTGATGGGTGTCTCAATGACAGGCCCTCATCTGTGACAGGTGCTCCAGTGACTTCCTCTCCTTTATTATGGATAACCTAGTGACTGGCACTCCTCTGTAATGGTTGTCACATTGATGGCTCTCCTCTCTGATAGGTATCCCATTAAGAGCTCTCTTCTGTGGTGGTGGTCCCTGTGCCTGGCTCTTATCTACAACATATGTCCCAATGACTGGCACTCTTTTGGAATGGCTTCCCCAGTGATTGCATCTCCTCTATGATTGTTGACCCAGTGACTGGGTCTCCATTTTAATGGGTTCCCCAGTGACTAACCTTACTCCATTATGTGTGACTCAGGGACTAGGCCTCCTTTGTGATTTTTGCCCCAGTGACTCATGCTCCTTCATAATTGTTGCCCCAGTGACTGGCTCTACTCTGTGATGGGTGCCACAATTATGGGGTCTTCTCACTAATGGGTGACTCATTGACTAGCCCTCCTTTCTGTTCCAGTAACTTGCTCTCCTCTGTGATTTCTGCACCAGTGACTGTGCTTCATATATGATGGGTTCCACAATGACTATCCCTCCTTTGTGATGGTTGTCACATTGACTGAGACTCCTCAATAATGAACTCCCATGTGACTTACCCTCTTCTGTGATTGCTCACACAATTACTGACTCTCCTCTGTGATGGTTGCAGCATTGAAAATCCCTCTTCTTGATGGTTGTCCTAGTAACTGGAATTCCTAAAAAATTGGTGTCTCAGTTACTTGCTCTCCTTTGTAATGTGTGCCCCATTTTCTGGGACTTCTCCATAATGGGTTCCCCAGTGATTGGAATGCCTAAGTAATGAGTGTCCCATTGAATGGGACTGCTCTGTAATGTTTGCCCCAGTGACTGTCCACTTCCTTGAAAAAAGACCCAGTGACTGATCCTCCTATGTGTTGGGTACCATACTGAGTTGACCTCTTCATGATTATTGCCCCAGTTTCTGACCCTCATTGGTGATTGGAGTTGCAACGACTGAGCCCTCCAAATGAGTGCCCAGTGACTAGCCCTCCTCCTTGATGGGTGCTTCATGAACTGGCCCTCATCCATAATGTGTGCCTCATTGACTTGCTCTCCTTGGTGGTGAGTTCTCCAGTGACTGGCTCTCCTCTGTGTTTGTTGTCCCAGTGCCTGGCAGTCCTCTGTAAATGGTGGCCCAGTGATTGATTCATATCTCTGATGGTGACCTCAGTGACTGTACCTCCTTCATAATGTGTGTCATATTGATTGGCCTTTCTCCATGATGGATGCTGCAGTTACTGGGCCTTATCTATGAGTCATGTCTCAGTGACTGGCATGTTTCCATGTTTCCCCCAGTGACTAGCCCACCACTCTTAAGGCAGTCCCATTTACTGACCGTCTTAATAATGGGCGCATGAACAATATCACCACCTCCCCTCTATCATCTCCACTTTTGGCAACTCACCTTCACTCTGGGATTTATTTGGCCCCTCTCCTTCCTCTCGTTCCCTTCTGTAGGGGACATATCGAACCAAGTAAACTGTTTCTGGTCTCTAATAGAATCAGTTATGTAAACATATCATCCCACTGAAAATAAGTGTTAGTAACACCTAATAGCTTTGTTTTCTTCTTAGAAAGAAAACCACATTAGAGATGAGGCTAGAATATCTAATCTAGCCTTTTCTGCAGATACACAGGGAAAAAACGTTTAAAAATGCTAAGTGAGGTTTTTCCCTCCTGTCCCCCAGACTGGGACCCTAATACTTCGACAGGGTCTAGGGCATTAGTAATTTATCACTGGACTCTATTAGCTGGGTTAAAAGGAGCAGCCTGAAAACCTATGAATTTTTTAAAAACTTCTGAGATTCTCTGGGGTCCCCAAAGATTTCCAAGAGACATTCAGTCTTTGGTGCCTGAGAATGCTCCTGCTATTAATTTGTGTCACAGCAAGCTCTAGACATCCAAAAGGGAAAAACTTAAATTACAGAAACTTGAAGGCTTTGCAGCAATAGATATTTCTCAGATGCTGGAAGTGGCCCAAGAGGTTTTTAACAATCAGAATGCAGAGAAACAGAAACGGTCAGTACAGGCAACCAATAAAGCTGTCAGGAAACAAGAAAAATTCCTAATAACACTCTGAGGCCTGGGACCTGACTTTGGAGGGCAATGGGGGCAATTGCTGGTTCCAAATTCATTTCTAACCAAATTATACACTTAGGACAAAAACGGGTTACCGACTGGTTCTTCATAGCACTGAAGTGCTCATTCCCATAAAAGGGCTGAAACTTGTTTCAGAAGTTAAAAACCACTATTGTGTTTCCACCTGACAAAACTGAAATGTTTGTTCTTACTGTTAAAGGATGCCTTCTACTCTATTGCCCTATCCCCTGTTCGTCAACACATCTTTGCTTATAAATGTACAGATCCTGACTCTGAGGACGCCAGTCAGTTAACTGAGAACCGTTTTTGGAAAAGTTTTGCAACAGAATTTGTCAGGATTCTGTGACTTACACACTGAATGTACTCTATTCCAGAACCTAGACAATTTCTAGCTTGCAGCTGCAGAATTGAACACTTATTTACAAGGCACTAAAACTCAACTACAGCTTTTCTAAGACTCAGGCTACCATATGTCACGGAAAAAAACACAACTCTGTTCAACTGAAGTTTCCTACCTGGGATAACAGCTAATTAAAAAAAAAATTGAGGAGAGACAAGAGGAAAATAGGCAGAAGTTGATGTCAGAAGTGAAAGCAGTAAAGAATACCGTGATGGAAATGAATAACAGACTAAAAAGCATGGAAAGCAGAATCAGTCAAGCAGAAAAAAGAATCTCAGAGCTCAAAGATCAAAACACAGAATTAACAAAAACTGTCAAAAGCATAGAAAAGAAGCTCAAAAAGACAGAACAAACCTGCAAGAGATGAATGATCACTTCAAGAGACCAAACCTTAGAGTAATTGGGCTTCCTGAGGCAGAGAGAGAAACAGAAGCCACACTGGAACAAACATTTCATGAAATCATTCAAGAAAACTTCCCTCATCTCATCAAGGGTGAAAAAATTCAAACACAAGAGATTCAGAGAACCCCTGCAAGACAACAAATGAGAAGACCAATTCCCAGACGCATAATAATTCGCCTAAGCAAAGTAGCTATAAAAGAAAAAATCCTAAAGGAAGCAAGAGAAAATGGCCAGACTACCTACCAGGGAAAACCAATTAGAATAGCAGCAGATTTATCCACAGAAACTCTTCATGCTAGGATAGCCTGTAGCCCTATCTTCAAACTTCTATAAGAGAAACAATTTCAACCAAGAATAACCTACCCAGCCAAACTAAGTTTCATTAGTGAGGCAGAATTAAAATATTTTCCAGATATCCAATCCCTAAGAACCTACGCTGCCACCAGACCAACTCTACAAGAAAC
>NW_007259897.1:4707-21456 GCF_000164805.1 Carlito syrichta
CAAAGTAAGAGGATGGGAAACAAACTTTCAGGTGAACGGAATACAAAAGAAAGGAGTAGTGATCTTAATTTCAGACAAAATACCCTTCAAGCTATTAAAAATCAAAAAGTCACAGAAGGCCACTACATAATGATAAAAAGCTCTATCCATCAACAAGAAATATCTATCCTAAACATATATGCACCCAACATAGGTGCGCCAATTTTCATAAATTCACTTCTAGGAAAACTAAAGAAAGATATTGACTCTAACACCATCATAACTGGGGACTTTAATACCCCATTCACAACCCTTGACAGATCATCAGGGAAAAAAATGAGCAAGGAGATCCAGAACCTCAATGTGACTTTGGACCAAATGGACTTAATTGATACCTACAGAGCACTCCATCCAAAGACCACAGAATACACATTCTACTCATCACCACATGGAACATATTCTAAGATCAACCACATCCTCGGCCATAAATCAAGCATAAGCAAATATAAAAGGACTGAAATTCTACCATGTACCTTCTCGGACCACAGTGGAATAAAAATAAACATTGACACCAAAAAGGTCCCCCCAAAACCCACAAAGACATGGACACTAAACAGCATGATGCTAAACAACTTCTGGGTCAATGATGAAACCAAAACAGAGATCAAAAGATACCTGGAAACAAATGAAAATGAAGAAACATCTTAACAAAATCTCTGGGATGCCCTGAAAGTTGTAGTAAGAGGGGAATTTATATCCCTACAAACACAAATGAAGAAAATGAAAGGAACAGACATTCACAACCTAACAAGCAACCTAAAGAAGCTGGAAAAGCAAGATCACAAAAACCATAATTTCAGCAGAAGAATCCAGATCACCAAAATAAAAGCCCAAATCCAGGACATAGAAGACAAAAAGATAATACAAAAAAATCAGTGAAACGAAAAGCTGGTTCTTCAAAAGGATAAACAAGATCGACGGTCCCCAAGCTAGACTGACCAAGATAAAACGAGGAAAAAAACCAAATAAGTACGATCAGAAACACAAAAGATGAAGTCACATCTGACCCTGAGGATATACAAAAGATCATTAGAGACTACTACATACACTTGTATGGAAACAAACTTGAAAACTTTAAGGAAATGGAGGACATTCTGACATCACACAACCTACATAGGTTGGAACAATTAGAAATTGAGACCCTAAATAGACTAATAACAATCAAGGAAATTGACTACATAATAAGGAAACTTCCTAAAAAAGAAAAAAAAAAAAAAGCCTTGGTCCAGATGGCTTTTCTGCAGAATTATACAAGACATTTAATAAGGAGCTAATACCAATCCTATTGAAGGTATTCCAGGCGATTGAAAAAGATGGAACTCTCCCCAAATCATTTTACGAAGGGAACATCACATTGATACCCAAACCAATAAAGATCCAACAAAGAAAGAGAACTACAGGCCAATATCTTTGATGAACATAGATGCTAAAAACCTCAACAAGATCCTAGCAAACCGATTTCAGCAATACATCTCAAAACTCATCCACCATGACCAAGTAGGCTTCATTCCTGGGATGCAAGGCTGGTTCAACATTCGTAAAACCATAAATGTAATTAAATTCATCAACAGATGTCAAAACAAAAACCACATAATCATATCATTAGATGCAGAGAAAGCTTTTGAGAAAATCCAGCACCCCTTCTTCATAAAAACCCTTGAACATCTAGGTATATGGGGAACGTATCTCAAAATAGTAAAAGCCATCTACGAGAAACCCACAGCGAGCATACTCCTAAAGGGACAAAAATTGGAACCAATTCCCCTGAAAACTTGAACTAGACAAGGATGCCCACTCTCACCCCTCCTGTTCAACATAGTATTGGGAGTCCTGCCTAGAGCAATCAGAGAAGAGGAGACAATCAGGGGTATCCAAATAGGAAAAGAGGAAGTCAAGTTATCTCTCTTTGCACATGATATGATTGTGTACCTTGAAAACCCAAGAGAATCTGTCAAAGGCCTCCTTACATTGATAAAAGCCTTTGGCAAAGTCTCAGGATACAAAATAAATGTACAAAAGACAATCGCATTTCTCTACAATAATAAACATACAGAAACCCAAATAAAAACCACAATTCCATTCACAATAGCCACAAAAAAATGAAATACCTTGGCATCTTCCTAAATAGAGAAGTGATAGACCTTTACAATCAAAATTACAAAACACTGCTCAAAGAAATCAATGACACAAACAAGTGGAAAAATATCCCATGCTCATGGATTGGAAGAATCAACATTGTGAAGATGTCCATCTTACCTAAGGCAATCTACAAATTCAATGCAATACCCATCAAATTACCAGCAACATTCTTTTCAGACCTAGAAAAAAAACACAGGAATTCATATGGAAACACAAACGTCCAAGAGTACCCAGAACAATCCTCAACAAACAAACAAACAAACAAAAAAAACAGGTGGTTCCACATTACCAGACTTCAAACTTTACTATAAAGCTACAATCATCAAAACAGCTTGGCATTGGTATGCGATCAGGCATATAGATCAATGAAATAGAATCGAGATTCCAGAAGGAAAGCCTCAATTTCTCAACCAACTCATCTTCGACAAAGCCCCTACCACATACCACTGGGGAGAGGAGAACCTATTCAGTAAATGGTCCTGGGAAAACTGACTGACCCCATGCGGAAGATTGAAACAGGACCCCTATCTATCCCCATGCACAAAGGTTAGCTCCAAATGAATCAGAGACCTAAATGTAAAACCTCAAACCATAAGAACCGTAGAAACGGAAGGAAATACCCGCATGGAAATCGGAACTGGCATCCAATTCCTGAACAAAACCCGAAACCCACAGGTCATAAGAGAGAAGATAGACAAGTGGGACCTTATTAAACTGTCAAGCTTCTACAAAGCCAAAGACACTATCAAGAGAGCAGGGAGACAGCCTACAGACTGGGAAAAAGTATTTGCCAACTCCAGGTCTGACAAAGGCTTAACATCCTGGATCTACAAGGAACTCAAACGTGCTGAAAAGAAAAAAACAAACAACCCCATTATTAAATGGGCAAAAGATATGAACAGACACTTCACAAAAGAAGACATCCGAGCAGCCAACAAACACATGAAGAAATTCTCAACCTCACTAATCATCAGGGAGATACAAATCAAAATGACACTGAGATACCACCTAACTCCAGTCAGAATGGCAATTATCAACAACTCAAAAAAAAAAAAAACACAGGGAACACTTCTACACTGTTGGTGGGAGTGTAAACTAGTGCAACCTCTGTGGAAAGCAGTGTGGCGATTCCTAAAAGCTCTAAAAATTGACCTTCCATATAACCCTGCAATCCCCCTACTGGGAATATACCCTGAAGACCTCAAATCACTCAATAAAAAAAGATACCTGCACACGTATGTTCATCGCGGCTTTGTTCACAATAGCAAGAACCTGGAAACAACCATACTGCCCATCAAAAGAGGACTGAATTTAAAAAAAAGCAATACATATACAGGATGGAATACTATGCAGCCATAAAAAAGAACAAAATCATGAATTTCACAGCAACCTGGATGGAACTAGAGTTTATAATACTGAGTGACCTCTCACAGAAACAAAGATCCGAGTATCACATGTTCTCATTCATATAATGGACCTTGAACATCCAATGTAATACTAAAAGAAAATGACGGAAGGTACTGGGAAACTATGGGGGGAGGGGGATGGAATTAACAGTCGCAAATATCGGTCTGGGGTTGGGGAAGCACCTCTTATCAGGAGGGTGCCTGAATGAAACCTAATTGTACACCTAACCCTTAACTGTACCCCTCAAAATCATAATAAAAAATATTGATTAAAAAAATAAAAGAAAACACACACAAAAAAACAACAACAACAAAAAAAACAAAAAACAAAAAAAGAAAAAAAGAAAATTAAATAAGCTCTAACCTCGACCTAGAAAGAAGCCATTCTTCAGGTTCTCATGCCAGCCACCAAAAACCAAACAGAATTCCTGGGGGTGGTGGGGTAGTGCCGACTGAATTCCAGATTTTGCTGAAATTGACAAGTCCCTATACACAGCCACATAAGTGATCAACCCCTAAACTGGACTGTTGGTGAAAAACAAGTGTTTCAGCAGTTAAAACAATTCTGACCCAAGCGTTGGCTCTAGCTCTCCCAAGTGTTAACAAGCTTTTCCACTTGTTCTTTGATGATCAAGGAGAAACTGTCAAAGGGATCCTCACTGAGACCCTAGGGTCATGAAAAATATCGGTGGCTTATTTGTTAAAGAGATCAGACCCGGTAACTTCTGCCTTGCCCTCTTGTCTTTGAGGCATTGTGGACATGACTTTGCTGGTTAAAAAAGCAGACAAGTTAACTTTCTGTCAGAACCTGGCTTAAGCTGCTCCCCATGTTGTTGAGACTCTGCTCCAGGGAGCCTCTGGCAACTGGATGTCAAACACATATATTACCCAGTATCAGAGACTACTACCAGACCAGCCCAGATTAACTTTCTCTCTGACTCAATGCCTCAAACCAGCAACCCTGTTACCTGATTACCATCCAGAGACACCAGTGCATGACTGCGAGGATGTGTTGGACATCACCCAGGCCAGCCAGCCTGATCTTTGGGACATTCCTCTGCACCGGTCTGATGTTGACCTATTTGTGGATGGTAGCAGCCTGGTACAAATGGGGATCATAATGCTGTTTCAGTAGTAACTACATCTCATGCCGTAATTTGGTCACAGGCACTGCTTCATGGTACTTCTTCCCAAAAGACTGAATTAATAGCTCTAACTCAAGCCCTGTGCTGAGGAGCAGAAAAAAGAATAAACATCTTCACTGACAGCTGGTATGGAATGGCTACACGATGTACATGCCATGATCTACATAGAATGTGGCCTTCTTACAACAGCAACCAGGAAATTTGGTCTACATCAAAAAGTTCCAGAAAAAAGGGCTAAACTCCTCCTGGAAAGGACCATAGGAAGTCATCCTCACCACCCCAACGTCACTCAAGGTTGGTGGGATACCAACATGGATTCATCATTCACAAATCAAGGTAACTGCAGATGCCAAAGCCTGACTCAACCAAATCTGCAGCTGGGACTCTGACGTGTCCCTTTGCCCAAACAACAACTGAACTGTAAATATCCTGCTAATCTTCTCAAGAATACTCTCCAAGCCAATTGTCCTACATCACCTGACTAGTCAACACAGTTGGAACTGTGAGATTTTAACCATAACAGTTATCTAAATGCACTGCACTCATCCCTTGCCTCTCCTTTTTAAAATCCCACTTGTTAAAGAATTTGGAGCACCATAGCTTACTGCAGCTCCTGCAGAATGGCCATGCTGCAATAAATTTCTGTTAACATTGTTTTATCTCTCATGTACTGGATGAATTATTGCTTTATTATGCTTAAAGTGAGTTTACCATTGTTTATTTTAGAAAACAGCAAGTAGCTTATCAAACTACTTATATTTTTACTTTAACTTCCTTTACTCAGAACAAGTTTTAGCTGTCCAAAATTGAACCCCTAACTCAAACCCAATCCAGTTAAAATAAATCTTCTAGATCTGGTACCTGGAAAAAAGAATGTGTATTTCAAAACATGTAGTCACTGACTGGGTGACTGGAATTCCCATGGAAGGCAGAGTACAAAACCACTTATGTACTGAAATGTGTACCTAGTGGACAACTCCTAAATTCATAAAAATTACAGACATCTAACCTTGCCCCAGTAACCCCACAAATTTTAAAAGTATGCAGGAAAAAAAATTCTTTTGTCCAAACTGGGAATGTGTCACCATTGCATTGTACAGTGGGGTACCTAATGACACTTCCCAAATCACTGTTTGACTAACCTCTGGCTCAGTATGCCCTGTATATATAAAGGTTACTGATCCTCTCCATCACTCGTGGAGAGTGGGAAAAGCCTGGGCTATACAGTTATACATGACAGAGTATGACCAGGGTGACTTATTTACTATTGAAAGGCATGCTGCTCCTCTGTTAGTCCCCACTTTAGTCAGATTAAGTGTGGCTGGGATAGCTACACTTAGCACTGCTGCTGTAGTCTGTCGGAAAACAGGACCAACAGGACTAACTAGCTTAACCCCAAACATAAATAATAACCTAGAATATGTACAGTCATCAATAGAACAACTCCACGGCCTAGTAAATTCTTTAGCCGAGGTTGTCCTCCAAAATCAGAGAGGTCTTTACTTATTGTTCATGTCTCAGGGAGGGCTTTGTGTTGCCCTCGGAGAAACTTATTGTTTCTATGCCAATAAATCATCAAAGAAACTCTCCAAAAGGTCTGGGAAAACAAACAAAAAAAAAAGCTATGAGAAAAACTAATTGAGTATAAGACCTGGCTAAAATCCTTATTTGGTTGGAACCCATGGCTAACTACCTTGCTTACTAGTCTAACGGGACCTCTCATACTTCTCTTCCTTGGTCTGCTTGTCGGACTTTACATTTTAAACTGGTTTGTTAACTTTGTCAGGAAACGAATCAACTCAATAAGACTTCTGTATACCAGAACCTATTATGATTCCCTTCCCTTAACTGAAGAGTCAATGAATTGACTCATGCACAACTAAAAGGGGGAAATAAAATAAGCTAAATCATTTAATAAAATCAAGTTGCTAGCAAGAGTAGTATCAACCAGCTTACTCCATTTTTATTTAAAACTTCCATCTTAGTTGTCTGCCTGACGTAAAATTCACTCCTCAATGCCTACGTGTGATTGCAGAAATGTTCCCATGACCACATACACCCAGCTTTGTCCCCTTTAGGCAGGTCATGCTGACCATTCCCTGCTGGCTGCTACAAAACTCTTTAGTCATAAGTTCCATATAATTGTTGCCTTGTTAACTGAAATCAAACGTTATGCTTTGCAAAACCCCATTATTACATTTTCATATTTTGTTCTTATATTTGGTTAGTGACCTAACTGATGTGACCCCACGGTGTAATACTTCTACCTTGTCTCTTTGTAACTTAAACTATATCTTGTTGGCAGAACTGCAGGGATTTCTAGGCACCAGCTATACCTAGAACATAAAATTAATCAAAACTCCTTGACAATCAAAAGTTCCCATTTTGCCTGCTCTTGACCCAAGAGTTACTAAGAGGCTCATAATTAATTAGACTCAACTTGCTGTCGTAACTTCATCTCACTTACTCGGCCATAACAGGTATCCAGTGAATGGGCCCCTCTGTGATGTGTGCCCTAGGGAGTAACCTTGTTACATAATCAATGTTCCGGTGACTAATCCTCCTCAGAATGATGCCTTATTGACTAGTCTTCCTCCAAAATTGATAATGCAGTGTCTAGCCCTACTCTATGATGGGTGTAAATTTATAGACTCTTCTTCAAATGGGTGCCTCAGTGACTTATTCTTCTCTGTAATGGAATCCATAGTGACTGTCCCTCCTCCAAATGGATGCTCCTGTGAGCCACACTCCTCTGTGATAGGTGTCCCAGTGACTGGTCTTCCTCTGTGATTGCTGCCCCAATGATTGCCCTGCTTCCTTATTGGTTCCCCAGTGACTGGTTCTCCTTCATTATGGGTGCCCCAGTGGCTCTTTCTCCTATGTTTGCTATCTAGTGTCTGGCCCTCCTCCATAATGGTTACTTCAGTAACAAGCCCTCCTCTGTAATGGAAGTCCCACTTACTGAGCCTCCTCCATAATGGCTGCACCAGTGACAGATCCTCCTTCATGATGGTTATCACTGTGAGTGTACCTCTTCCATAATATGTGCTCCGGTGACAAGGCCTCACTATGATTTTTGCCCCAGAGACCTTTCTTCATATTTGATGGATGAATCAGTGACTAGCCCTCTTCTGTGATGAGTGTGATTGGTGTCACAGTGACAGTGCCTCCTCCATAATGGTTGCCCCAATAAGTGAGCCTCGTCTGTGTTTGGTACCTCATTAACTGGCTATCCTCTATGTTGAATGCCACATTAACTCGCCCTCTTCTATGATGTGTGTTCTAGTAACTGAGCCTTCTCCAAAACGGGCGAACTAATCCTGTGACTAACCTTCCAATGTGATGGTTGTCTAAGTATCTTTACTTCCCCCATAGTGGATACACTAGTAACTGTACCTTCTCTGTGATTGGTGTCACAATTACTGGGACAATTTGTGTGCCACAGTGACTTACTCTCCTGTGTCATGGGTGTTCCAGTAACTAGGGCTCCACCATAATTGGTGTCCGAGTGACTAGTCCTCTACTGTGATGGGTATCACAGTATCTGGTCCTCCATAATGGGTGTCCAAGTAATTAGGCCCCCTCTGCAATGGGTGCCCCAATACTGGTCATCCTTGTGATGAGTGTCACAATGACTAGCCCTCTTCTGAGATAGGTGTTCTAGTAATTATTGCTACTCCAAAATGGGTCTCCCATTTACTAGCCCTCCTCTGTAATGAGTACCCCAGGAAATGGATCTCCTCTAACGGGTATGCAAGTAGACTTCTTATAGATGCATGTTCCAATGACTGATCCTCCTTCAAAATATGTGCCCCGGTGACTGGCAATCCATTGTGTTGGATATCCCAGTGACTGGTCCTCCTCCGTGAAGCATAGTCAAGGGCTTGGTCCTCCTCTGTGATTAGTGATTCATCAAGGTGTCCTAATTCTTAGTGGATGCCTAGTGACAAGTACTATTCTATGATGGATGCCCCAGTTACTTGAATTGTATCCCAGTGACTGGCCTTCTTCTGTGTTGTGTATCCCACTTACTAGGCTTTCTTCATAATGAATGTCAGAGTTACTGTGCCTCTATTTTGATGAGTGTTGCAGTGACTGGTTATCCTCTGTGATTGATGGCCCAGTGACTGACCTTCATACATAATGGATAGCCAGTGACAAGTCCTCTACAGTGATGGGTATCATGGTGACTGGGCATCCTCCACAATGGGTGCCCCAGTGATGGGGCATCCTTTGTGATTTGTGCCCCAACTACTGTCCTTCCACTGTGATGGGTACCCAGGTGAATAGCATTCTTCTGTGATGGAAGTTCTAATACCTGGGTCTGCTCCTCAGTTGGTTCCCCAATAGCTAGACCTCTCTAATGAGTTCCCAGATTTCTGGGCCGAATTCACAGTGGGTGCCAGAGCTACTGTTTCTCTTTTGTGATCGGTCCTCATCCATAATGCATCCTCAGTGACTGAGCCTCCTCTGTCATTGCCTCCTTTGTGATGGCTCAGTGACTGCTCTTCATATATGATGGATGCTGCATTGACAAGACTTCCCCTGTGATGGATGTTATGGTGACAGAACCTAATCCATAACGGTTGCTCCTGTGACTGGGCCTCTGCAGTAATGGGTATTTCAGTAACTGGGTCTTATAAATAATTGGAGTCCCAGTGACTAGTCCTACTCTGTAATGCCTATCCCAGTGACCGACTCTTCTCTGTAATTGATAACCCAAGGACTGGCCTTCAGATATAATGGGTGTCCCAGTGACTAACTCATCACTCTGAGGGGAGCTCTACTAACTAGCCCTCCTCTGCTATGGTTCCCCAGTGACTGCCTCTCCTCAGTGATAGGTGTCCCAGTGATGGGCCCTCTTCTGTTATGGGTGCTACCATGACTGACCCTCTTTTGTGATGACTCTCCCATTGACTGGTCTTCTTTTGGGTGGGTGTCCAAGTGACTAAGTCACCTCTATCATGGGTGCCACAGAGGCAATCTCCCTATCTGAGAGGTACCCCATAACTGGTCTATCTCTTTAATGAATGTTCCAGAGACTGAGTTCTGCTGTGATGACTTTCTTTAAGACAGCTGTCCATTCACTAACTTTCCTCTGTTATGGATGCTACAATAACTCAGCCCCCTCTCTGATGGCTGCTCCAGTGATTGGCCCCTTCTGTGATGGCTGCCCCATGACTGAGCCTCTGTGATGAGTATACCAATGACTAGGCATCCTCCATAATAGGTGCTTCAGTGAATGAGCCTAGTATTGATTGGTGTCCCAGTGACTGGCATTCCTTGATAATGTGTGCCTCACTGAGTAGTCTCTCACTGTGATGTGAGCTTAGTTACTGGACTTTCTCCATAAGAAGTGTCCCAGGGACTAGCCCACTTCTTTGATGTGTGTACCAGTGAGAAGGTATCCTCCATAGTGGGTGCAACAGAGAATATTACTCCTATGTGGTGGGTGCCAGAGAGACTGGTTTTCTGCAGTGATGGGTACCTCAGTGACTACCCATGCTCTGTGATGCATGTCTGAGTTATTGGACTTCCTCTGTTATGGATAACCCAGTGACTTATCCTCCTTTGTGCTTGATGTCCCAGTTACTGGCCCTCCTCTTTGATCAGAGCCCCAATTATTGGCTTTGCTTCTAATGGGTGCCACAGTGACTAGACCTCTCTTATGAATGGGGCTTCAGTGAATCTCCCTTCTCTGTGCTATTTGCCTCAGTCACTGACTTTCCTCAGGAATGGGTGATGAAGTGCTTATCTTTTCTTTGCGATCACTGTCATGGTGACTGGGTTTCTTAAGCAATGGGTGCCCAAGTGACTAGATCTCCTCCATTATGGGTGCCCTAGAGACAGGACCTCGTCAGTGATTTGTGTCCCAGTGAGTGATCCTCCTTCATAATGGGTACCCTAGTGACTAGTCCTCCCCTGTGATGAGTGACGTTGTAACCTAGTCTACTTCATAATGGATGGCCCATACGCAAGCTCTTCTTTTTCATTGATGTCCCATTGACTGGTCCTGCTCAGTTTTGGGTGTCCTATGACTTATCTTTTTTGTGACAAATGCCCAAATGACTGCTTCTACTCTGTGATCATTGCCCCAAACCAATGTCTCTTAGATAATGTATACACCAATGACAAAACTCTTCCATTATGGGCGAGTGGTAGGGCATCCTCAGTATATGGTGTCCCCATGAAAGACTCTGCTACATAATGGGTGCCATGGTGACCAGTCCTCCTCTGTGATGGGTGAACTATAAGTTTGCCTTCTCCATAATGGGTGTCCAAGTGATAAGACGTCCTTTGAGATTGCTTTTTCAGTGACTGGACTTTCTCTGTGATGAATACCCCAGTAACTGGCCCTCCTCTATCATGGGTTCCCTAGTATCTTGCCCTTCTTTTTTTGAGTGCCACAGTGACTACTCCTTTTCTGTTATGGGTGTCCCAGGATCTGCCCCTCCCCTTTAATGGGTGCCTCAGTGACTGTGCCTCCTTTATATGTGGTACCTCATTGACTGGTCCTACTCTTTGATCAATGTCCCGGTGACAGTTTCTTTCCTGTGATGGTTGCCTCAATGATTAGCCTTCTTTTGTGATGGGTTCCATCATTGAAAGGCCACAGTAACTGGCCTTTCTTCATAATGGGTGCCCAAGAAATTGGACTTCCTCTGCAATAGAAATCCCAGTGAATGGACCTCCCCCTGAATAGATGTCCCAGTGATAAGCCACCTCTGTGATAGGTGTCCAAGTGACTGGACCTCCTATAAAATGGATATTCATGTGAATTGTCTTCCTCTGCTCTGCATTAGGTGCCCAACTGATTAATACTCCTTTGTAATGGTTGTCTCATTGACTAGTCTTCTTCTGTGATGTGTATCCCAGTGACTGGCCCACATATATGAACAATATCCCAGTAACTGAACCTGCCCAGTGACAAATTTCCCCTGTGATTGCTGCCCCAGTGACTCGCTTAACTCTTTGATGATTGTCCAGTGACTAGCTCTTCTCTGTTATGGTAACCCAGTGACTAGCCATGTTTTGTGATGGATTCCCCAGTTACTGGCACTACTCTATAATGGTTACCCCTTGACTGGCACTCCTCTATGTATGGCGCCCAGTAACTGGTCTTTATCTGTAATAACTGGCTCAATTACAGCCCTCCTTTGCTTTATATTCCCCATGACTGACCCTCCTCTACAATTGGTGCACTTGTGGCTTTTCCTCTTCCATCATGGTTTCACCAGTCACTGACTCTCTTATGTGAAGCATGATCAACTGGTCCTTCTTTGCAGTGAGAACCTAGTGACTGGTCATCATCTGGAATGGGTGCCTCAGACACTGATTCACCTCTATGATTGATATTCCAATGACTGGCCCTCCTCCTATTGAATGTCCTATTGACTGACCCTCCTCTGGGAAGTGTGCCTCAGTAACGGACTATCCTCTGTGATGGGTGCCCCAATGACTGGCTTTCCTTTGTGTTCAGTGATCTACTGAATGTTTTTCATAGATAATGGGTTCCCCAGTTACTAGCCCTCTTCTATCTTGGATACTTCAGTGACCTGCTCTTATCTGTGATGCATTTCCCAGTGATAGACCCTTTTCTTTGATTGGTGCTCCAGTGACTGTCTTCTTATGGAGTACTCCAATGACTGTACCTACTCTGTGATGATACACAAGTGGCAGGTTCTCATCCATAATGAAGGTACTAGTGAATAGCACTCCTCTGTGATGAGTGACACTTTGGCTTTTCTCTGTGATGTATTCCCCTGTGACTGGTTCTCCTCTGTGATGGTTGACTAGCCCTCTTCTATCATGAGTTTTCTGTTTACTGGCTCTCAACTTTGGTGCATGTCCAAGTGACTAGCCATCTTCTATTATTGGTGCCCCAGTGGCTCACCTCTCTGTTGGGTGTCACTGTGACTGGCCCTAATCTGTGATTAGTGCCCCAGTGACTGGCTTTCTTTCATAATTAAAGTCCTAGTGACCAGACATGCTTTGCAATGGGTTCCCCAGTGACTGACTGACTTTCCTTTGAGATAGGAGTCCCAGTGAATGACTGTCCTCTGTGATGGTTGTCCCAATGACTGGACCTCTGCCATAATGGGTACACCAGTGACTGGCCTTTTTCTGTGAATGGTGTCCCAGGGACTGTGCCTCCCTCATAATGGGTGTCCCTATTGACTGGGTCTTCCCTGTGATTGGTGCTCCAGTGAATAGTTCTTCTCCATAATTGTTGTCCTAGTGACTGGCCCTATTCTTGGATGAGTGTTCCACTTCTTCTGCCTCCTTCATAATGGATGCCCAGTTATTAGCTCTCCTTCGTGATGGATGTCCCAGTGATTGGGCCTCCTCCGTAATGTGTGTTCCAGTGACTGGGACTCTCCTTGTCACTGTTACACCCATCACAGAGGAGGGCTAGACACTGAGGCACTCATCAGGGTGGAGAGCAATTAGCTGGGACACCCAATATGGAGGAGAGCAAATCAGTGGGGCACCCTCCATAGGTGACGTCAAGTCACTAGAACATCCATTTTGGAGGAGGGTCACTAACTGGAACACCCCTCACACAGGTGGTCATGTCACTGGAACACCCATTAAACAGAATGCGAAGTCACTGCAATTCCCATTTTAAGGAAGTTCCAGTCATTTGGGCACACTTTCCCCCCAACACTCAGTCATCCATTTTATGAGAATAAGAGTCACAGGGGCACCCATCAAAGAAGAAGGATATTCACAGGGTGCCCATCCCAGAAGAGAGCCCATCACAGAGACACCTGTCACAGAGGAAAGGCAGTCACAGGAACACTCATCACTGAGGAGAGTCAGTCATTGGAGTATTCACTACAAAAAAGGCCAGTCGCTGGGACACATCACAGTAGAGGGCCGACCACTGCTGTACTCATCACAGAATAAGCCAGTCACTGGTGTACCCATCACAGATGAGGGCCAGTCAGTGGGGCACTAATTAGAGAACAATTTGTCATCAGAGCTTTCATCACTGAGGTGGGTGAGTCAATGAGACACCTAATACAGAAGAGGACAGTCACTGTGGAACCTATTATAGAGGAGAACCAGTTAATGTGGAACCAATCAAAGAGGAGGCCCAGTCACTGGAGCACCCGTCATAAAGGAGGCCCAATAAGTGGCACACACCTTAAGTGAGTGTCAGTCACTGGGACACCCAAAAGAGTGGAGGGCGAGTCACTGAGACAACAATTCTGGAGGCCTGTAAATCCGTGGGGGTATGAGAGTCGGTCACTGTGAACAGATCACAAAAGACAGCCAGTCACTGAGGCACCCATCAAAGAGGAGAACTAGTCAGCAGCATTCACTACATCGGTCAGCCAGTCAATGGGGCACTGATCACAAAGGGTACCCAGTCACTGGGGCACCCATCACAAATAATTACCAGTCACAGAACCACACTTTAGAAAGGATGGTCATTCACTGTGGCATCCATCACAGATGAGGTCTAGTCACTAAGGGACCCACCACAGAGGAGACCCAGTAACTAGGACACAAATCAAAGATGGGTTCTTGTAACAGGAGGACCCATCTGAGTGAAGGTCCATTCACAAGGACACCCATGCCAGAAGAGGGTCTATAACTGAGGCTCTCAGCACAGAGGAGTGCTACTCACTGGAGCACCCTTATAGAGGAAGGACAGTAACTGGCACACAAATCGCATAGAATGCCCAGTCACTGGGGCATAACTCACAAAGGAGGGTTAGTCAATGGGTTATCTAACACAGAGGAGGGCCAAGCACTGAGGTACCTATCACATAGCAGAGGTATTCACTGAGGCACCCATCACAGTGGAAGGCCAAGAGAAACACAGCCCTTCACAGAGGAAAGCCACTCACTGGAGTACTGACAATGAAGAAGCATTAGTCACTGCTGTACACACCACACAGATGGATAAGTTTCAGTGTCACGCATTATAAAGGAGGTCTAGTCACTGAGAAACCTATCACAGATATTGGCGAGTCACTGGACACCCATTATAAAAAGACCCATTTACTAAAAATTCTATTATATAGGAGAGCTACTCATTAGGGCACCAATTAAAAAGTATTGCTAGTCACTGTAACAACAATCATGTTATGGAGAAGGCCCTGTAATTGGCACACCCATCACAAAGAGGGCCAGGCACTGATGCACCTATTATCTAGAAGGATCAGTCACTGGGACAGTCATTACAAAGTGGACTTGTCACTGGAAAACCATTATGGATGATGTTCTGTTACTGTGACACCCATCACAGAGATCTAGTCATTGGGGAAAGGTCAGAAACTTGGGCACCATTCACTGAAATGACAAGACACTGAGGCACTCATCATAGAGAAGCGCTATTCACTGAGGTACACAATATGTAGAAACCCAATCACTAGGGCAGCTATCACAAGGAAAGCTATTCACTGGGAAATCCACCACAGAGGAGGATCCATCATTGGGGCATTTTCCAAATAGGAGGGCCAGTCACTGAGGCACCCAAACAGAGGATGGCCAGTCACTGATGCACCCCTTATAGAGGAGGCACAGTCACTGGGGCAGTTATCACAGAGGAGAGTCAGTCATTGGTACACCCATTACAAACAAGGGCTTGTCACTGGAACATCAATTAGGGAGAAGGCCTAAGTACTGAAACACTAATCACAGAACAGGGTTAGTCACTTGGACATCAATTATAAATTAAGTACAGATAATGGAACACAAATCACAGAGGAGGTCCAGTAACTGGGCACCCAACAGAGGAGGGGCAGTTATTGGCGAGCCCATATCAGATAAGGCCAGTTACTGGATCACCCATAACAGAGGTGGACAAGTAATGAAGACACCCTTTACAAAGAAGTGCCAGTCAAAGGTACACCAATCATAGTGAAGGAATAGTCACTTAGCATCCATAAGAGAGGAGGGTCAGTTACTGTCCCAACGACTCAGTGGTTGACCCTTTTCTGTGAATTATGCTCCTGTGACATCCTGCTCTGAGATGAATGCTCCAGTGAGGAGTTTTACACTGTGATCCTGCTGCTCCAGTTACTGAGTATCCAAAATAATGGGTTCCCCAGCAACTAACCCTTCTACACAGCACTAATTCACTGGTGCACCCATTATGGAGTAGGTACAGGAACAGCATCACAGATCACAAAGGAAGAATGGACACTGAAGCCCCCATTTTGGACACCAAAACCAGAAGAAGGATAATTACTGGTGTGCCCATTTAAAGGAAACTCAATCGCTGGTACATCTCTCACAGAGAGTCAGTCCCTGCAAAGCTCATCACAGAGGTGAGATAGTCACTAAGTCACACATCACAGAAAAGGCATAGTCACTGAGGCATCCAATTTGAAGGAGGACCAGTCACTGGGGCACCATTCACAGAGGAGTTCCAGTCAATGGAGCACTTATTGTGGAGGATGACCAATCTCTGGGTCACCCATCACAGATGAGGGCCAGACTGTGTGGCACAAAATAAGTAGGAAACCAAGTAATTGGAGATCACATCATAGAGGAGGGCTAGTCAATGTGGCATTCATTTTGGAGGAAGCCTAGTTACAAGGATACCCTCTGTGATAGTCAGTGGTTACTGATCACAGAGGATAGTCAGTCTTTTTGGACACCAATTACAGGGGAGGTCCAGTCACAGGGGCACACATTATTGAGGATGCCCATTCACGTGATATCAATCGCAGAGAAGAGCTAGTCACAGGGACATGCATCGTATGGCAAGGTCAATTATCAGAGCATCAATCACAGAAGAGTCCCAGTCACTGGAACACACATTACGGAGGAGGCCCAATCACTGGGACATCCATCACGAAGGAGAGCTAATAACTGGGCATCCATTATGAAGGAGGCAGAAGAAGTGGAACACTCATCCAAGAATAGGGCCAGTCACTAGGACAACAATTATGGAGAAGAACTATTCACTGGAGCACCAATCACAGGGAAGACCCAGTCAATAGGGACACCCATTATGAGGGAGGCACAGTCCCTGGGACACCATTCACAGAAAAAGGCCA
>NW_007259897.1:21476-35874 GCF_000164805.1 Carlito syrichta
CCTCTGTGATAGGTGCCACAGTGACTGTACCTCCTATGTGATGGTTGTTAGTGTGACTAGCTCTTCTCTGTGATAGATATCACTGCAACTGGCCCTCTTGTGATTGGTGTTCCATTGACCTTTCCTAATCTCTGATGGGAGTCCAAGTTACTGAGCCTTCAGTGTCACAATAACTGGCCATCCCCTGTGATGGGTGACTCAGTGACTCACCCTCATTTGTGATGGGTGCCCAGTAACTGACTCTCCTCTACAGTGGGTAACTCAGTGACTGGCTATACTCTGTGATGGTTGTCCCAATGAATGACTCCATTGTGTGAAACAGTGAAGAGTTTTCTTTTGTGATGGGTAGCCCAGTTACTAGCCCTCCTCTATAATATGTGCCCCAGTGACTGGCCCTCCTTTATGATGGGTACCCCAGTGACTGGACGTTCTCCATAATGGGTGATCAGTGACATACCTTCCATTGTGTTGTGTGTTCCAGTTACTGGGGCTTTTCCATAATATGTGCCCAAGTGACTGCACCACCTTTGTCAATGATGCCTAGTGATTTGCCTTCATATTTGGTGGGTGCTCCAGTGACAAGTCCTCCTTTGTGATGGGTACCTCAGTTCTTGGACATCCTCCTAATGAGTGACACAGTGACTGGTTTTCTTCAGTGATGGGTGCCAAAGTGACAGGCCCACCTGTCTGATAGCTGCCTCAGTGAATTTACCTCGTCCATGATGGGTGCCTGTGTTACTACACCTTTTTTGTGAAAGGTACCACAGTGACTGGCCTCCTTTGTGGTGGGTACCCCAGTGACTGTCCCTGCTCTCTGACTTGAGCCACAGTGACTGAACTCTTACTAATGGGTGTCCCAGTGACTGGCCCTGCTCTGTGATGGATCCTCTATAATGCATCCCTCAGTAACTGGCTCTTCTCTTTGATGGGTGCGTTAGTTACTGGCTATAATTTGTGATGCTTGTCCTGTGACTGGCTGCCCTCTGTGATTGATGGCACATTGGGGAGCTTTCTTCTGTGATGGTTCCCCATTGACTGTCCCTTCTCTATTATATGTGCCCCAGTGACTGTCTCTCCTTTAGGCTTGGTGGCCCATTGATCTGATCTCCTCTGTGATGGGTGGCTCAGTGAATAGAACTCCATTGAAATTGGTGCCCAATAACTGACTCTAATCCATAATTGATGCAGTGGTGTATGACCCTCTTCTGTGATTTATGCCCCATTAACGAGTTTTCCTCTGGGATTGCTGTACAAGTGACTGGCTGTCCTCTCTAATGGTTGGGTGAGTGAGTGGGTCTCTTCCATATTTGGTTTCCCAGTTACTGTCCTTCTGCTTTGATGGACATCATAGTGACTGGTCCTCCTCTGTGATAGGTGCCCCAGTGACTAAGCCTACTCTTTGATTTGTGTTCCTGTGACTGTCCCTCCACCATAATGGATGCCCTTTTGACTAGCCATATACTGTGATGGCTGTCCCAATAACAGGGACTCCTCCATTATTGGTGCCTCCATGACTGACTTTCCTTTTGGATATGTGTCCCAGTTATTGGGCCTCCTCCATAAAGTGTGGTCAGCATCTGGGCCTCCTCTGTGATTGTGCCCTTATGATTTACCTTTATATGTCAAGGGTGCCCTAGACACTAGTCTTCCTCTGTGATGGGTGTCACAATGGGTTGGCTTACTCCATAATGGGTGCTAAATATTGGCCATCCTCTGATGACCTTCTTCTGTGATGGTTGTTTCTCCTCTGAAATAAATATTCCATTGACTAGCACTCCTCTGCCACGGGTGTCCCAGTGACCATCCCTCCTCTGTGTTATGCCCCAGTGACAGGGCCTCCAACATAATGGGTGTCCTAGTGACCAGGTCTCCTCAGAATTGGGTGTCTCAATTACTGCCCTCCTATACAAAAAAGTCCCAGTGATGGATAGTCCTCTGTGGTGGTTGACTCAAAGACTAGTTTTCCTCCGATTGCTGCCCCAGTTACTGGGGCTTCTACATAATGTTTTCCCAGTGACTAACCCTTCTCTGTTATGGGTTTCCCATTGACTGGTTCTCTCCCATGATGGGAACCCTACTGAATAACCTTCCACTGTGATGGTTGTCCCATTAACTGGTTCTAATTCATAATGGGTGCTCCAGTGACTAGCCAACCTCTCTGACATGTATCCCAGTTAATATCCCTCTGTCATAATAAATGCCTCTGTGAATGGTTCCATAGTGACACATCCTCATCTGTGATGGTCTTCCCAGTGTCTAGTCCTGCTTTGTTATGTCTGACTTTGTGACTGACCCTCCTCTGTAATGGGTACCTCACGGACGGAACCTGTTCTGTAGTCATTGCTGCATTGAGTGCCCCTCCTCTTGGATAGTTGCCAGAGTGAATGGTCCCTCTCTATGATTGGTGCCTCAGTAAATGGTCATCTTCTGTGATTTCAGAGTCATTGATTGACTCTCTTTGGTGATAATGTCCCAGTGATTAGGCCTGCACTGTGAAGGGTGTCCCAGGAGCTGGCCCTTCTGTGTGATGGGTGCCGATGTGCCTTGCCCTTCTCTGTGAAAAATGCTCCTGTGACTGCTCCATCTCTGTAATGGGTGCCCCAGTGATTATCATTACTCTATTAACTCTCCCCTAGTGAGTGATGTTTCTACATAATGGTCACCCCAATGACTATCCCATCTCCTTTATGCTTGCCCCAGTGATAGGTGACATGGTTGACTCTGTTGGGCAGCATTATAACAGCCTCTCCTCTGTAATGGGTGTCATAGCGACTAATTCTCCCCTTTCATGGGTTTCCCTGTAACTCATACGCCTTCATAATTGGGGCACCAGTGAAAAGGCTTCCTTTGTAAGTGGTGTTCCAGAGGGTAAGCTTCCCCTTAATAGGTGCCTCAGTGATAGTGGCCCCTCTCTGATGGGTGTTCCAGTAACTAGCCCACCTCTGTGATGGATATCACAGTGACTGAGCCTCTTCTGATATGAGTGCCCTAGTGACATTTCTTTCCTTGTGGTAGGAGACCCAGTGATTGAGCCCCATCCTAGTCGCTGCAGTGAATGGCCTTTCTTTGTAATGGGTGCCTCAGTGATGTGACCTTCTCTGTGATGGGTACGTTAGTAACTGGCTTGCCTCTAAAATCTGTGACCCAGGGACTGATCATCTTCTATGATGGGTGGCCCAATGATTACCCTGCCTCACTTCACAGTGTTCAAGTGAATGGCCCTAATCCATAATGGATGCCCTAGTGACTAGTGTTTCTGTACTATGGGTACACCAGTGACTGGCTTTTCTCTGTGATGTGTGTGCCAGTGACTATCTCTCTTCTGTGACTGGTAAGCCAAATTACCGGTACTCCTCTATAACTGGTTTACCAGGGCCCCATCCTCCTCTGTGAATGGTGCCCCAATGAATAATTTTTATCCATTATGATTGCACTAGTGTCTCACCCTCTTCTGTGCTGGATGTCCTTCTTACAGTCCCTACTCCTGTTCCTCCCATAATGGGTGCAATATTTACTGTCCCACCTTCATAGTGGGTGACCTAGTGACTGGGCCTCCTCCATAATATTTTTTCCAATGACTGGACGCCTCCGTGATTGGTACCCTAGGACTTACCTTCATATAGAATGGGTTCACCAGTGACTAGCCCTCCTCTGAAGTGGCTGTCATGGTGACAGGGCATCAATATTGTGTGTCTCAGTGGCTGGGTCTCCTGTGTTATTGGTGACCCAATTACAGTCCTTCAGTATGATTGGTGCCCCCGTGACTATTCCTCTTCTGTGATAGGTAATATAGTAACAGGGCCTCCTACAATATGAGCACCCCTGGGACTAGTGTCCCTCTGTAATGAGTGCCCCTATTTCTGGGTCTATTCCATAGTAGATGCTCCAGTGACTGAATCTGTCACTAATAGTTGCCCAGTGGTTAGACAGTATCCATAATCGGTGTTCCATTGACTGTGCTGTCTCTCTGATTGGTGCCTCAGTGATTTACACTATTCAAAATGGGGTGCTACTGTGACTAGTCCTCCTTTGTGATAAGTATCCCAGTATGTGGGCCACCTGCATAATTGGTGCTCTAGTGCCTGGCCTTGATATAAGATCTGACTGGCCCTCTTCTGTGATGCCTGTCAAAGTGACTTGGACTCCTCCATAATGGATGCCTCAGTGACTGGGTCTCATCTGTGATTGGTCACCCTATGTGTAGTCATCAACTGGACGGGTGAAGCTGTAACTATACATTTTATGTAATGGTTGTTGTAGTAACTGGGTCTGCTCCAAAATGGGTGGCCCAGTGATTAGTCCCCTTTTGTAATAGGTTCCCAGAAACTGGGCCTCTTCCATAATGGGTGCCCCAGTGACTGGCTCTTTCTGTGATGTGTCCCAGTGATTGGGACTGCTCTATAATAGGTGCTCTGTTGTTAGAGTCTTCTTGAATGCTACCCCGGGGACTGGTCCTCTTGCAAATTGGGTGTGCCAGTGTCTGGCTGATCTCTTTTATGGGTGCCACTGTGACTAACTCACTTCTGTGACTAGACCTCTTCTATGAGAGGTGCCCCTTGACTGATGGGTGCCCTGTGATTGACCCTCCCTTGTTATTGATTCTCCAGTTACTGCCCCTCTTCTGTGTTGCATGCCTAGTGACTGGCCTTCCTCTGTGATGGTTGTCCCAGTGACTATCATCTTCTATGTTGGCTGTCCCAGTGCTTAGCCTTCCACTATAATGGTTCCCCCATTGACTAGGCCTCCTCTGTGGAGGTTGTCCCAATGACTGGTCCTTCTCCATAATGGATGCATCATTGACTGGACCTCCTCTGTTATGGGTACAACAGTGACTAGCCCTTCTCTGGGCCGGGTGTCCCAATGGCTAGCTCTCATACATGAGGTGTGTCAATACGACTTACTAGCCTCTGTAATGCATGACCCTGTTACTGGTTCTACTTTTTACGGGTGCCCAATGACTTACCATTCTCTGTGATGGGTGTCCCAGCGCCTGGCATCCCTTTGTGATGGGTGTTGGAGTGATTGATTCTTTTCAGGAATGGCTGTCATAGTGATTGAAACTCCTCATTTTTGTGTGTGCCCTCATGAGCACATCTCTTTGTTGGTTGCCCCAGTGACTGGTTCTTCTACATGATTTGTGCCTCAGTGATTAGCTCTCCTCTGTGATGTGTGCAACAGTAACAAGTCCTCTTCTGTTATATGAGTCCCAGTACCAAGCCCTCCTTGGTAATTCATGTCTTTTTTAATTGTCCTCATCTATGATGTGTGATCCAGTGACTTGTCCTCCTATTTGGAAATTGCCTCAGTGAATAACACTCTTCTGTGATGAATGTCCCAGTGGCTGGCTCTCCTCTGTTATGGGTGTAGCAGTGACTGACTCTCTTCTGTAATACATGGCCCAATGACTAAGCCTCTCCTATAAAGGGTGTCCTAGTGGCGAATCTTCCTGTTTTGGTTGGCCCTGTGCCTAGCTTTCCTCTGTGATCACTGCACCACATACAATTCTTCCACATAATGGGTGTTTAGTTCTCTAACTCTACACAGTTACAGGTGCTTCAGTGACTGGTTTTTCTCTCTTGTGAGTGACACAGTGACTGGCTGTCTTCTGTGATGCATGGTTCAGACACTGAGCCTCCTCTATAATGGGTGTCCCAGTGACTGCTCTTCCTCTGTGAGAGATGCCCCAGTGGCAGGGCCACCTCTATAATGGATGTGCCCTACTGACTAGCCCTTCTCTGTGAAGGATGCCCCAGTGACTAGCACTCTTCTGTGAAAATTCCCCAGTGACTGATCCTCCTCTGTGATGGATGCCCCAGTGACTATATTTGCTCTGTAATTGCTGTCCCAGTGTCTAGAACTCCTACATAATAACTTCCACAGTGATTAGCCCTCCTTCATTTTGGATTACCCAGTAACAGTGCCTTCTCAGTGATTGATACCCCAGTGACTGGCCCTCTTTGATGGGTGTCCCAGATGATAGCACTACTCCATAATGTTTTTATGGTCTTCCTCCATAATGTATTCCCCAGTAACTAGACCACCTCTGTGATGTGTCCCAGAAATTGGGCCTCCTCAATGCTGGAACACCCAGTAACTGACCCTCCTCCATTTTGGTGCCGCAGTGACTGGGCCTTCTGTGTGATTGGTGCCCTAGTGACTGAACTTGATATATTAAGGGTGCCCCTATGAGTAACCCTCCTTTTTGATGGTTGTCATGGTGGCTGGGCCTCCTCCATAATGGGCGCTCCAGTCACTGGCTATACTTTGTGACAGGTACCCCAGTGACTAGGCCTCCTCCAAAATGTGTACCACATTGACTAGGCCTGCTCCATGCATTGTACCACAGCGGCTGGCTTACAGATATATTGTCTGTTTCAATGACTATCCCTCCTCTGTGATGGCTGTCATAGTGCATGGGGCTCCTTCATATTGGTTGCCTAAGTGACTTGGCCTCCTCTGTGATTGGTCCCTAAATCTGGCCATCCTGTAAGTTGAGTGCCTCCATGACTATCCCTCTTCTGTGGGGATCACCTAGTAACTTGTATTCCTCCAAACTGGGTGGCCCAATGACTATTTTCCCTCTGTGAATGGTGCTCCAGTTACTGGGCTTCTTTCATAATGGATTCCCTAGTGACAGACTTTCTCTGTGATGTGTGTCCCAGTGATTGAGTGTCCTCCATAATAGGTTATCTATTGTTAGGGCCTTCTTCATGATTCGCACCCAGTTATGGACCATTCTCCAAATTTAGTTCTCAAGTGTTTGCTCCTCCTCTCTTATGGATGCCACAATGACTGACTTCTCTCTGTGTTGTGTGTCCAAGTGAATAGACCTCCTATGTAATAGGTACTTCTGTGAAAGGCTCATTTCTATGATGAGTCTCCATGTAACTGGACCTCCTTAGGTGTGGGTGCTCCAGTGACTATCATTCTTCTTTGTTGGGTGTCCAGTGACTGGCCATGCTGTGTAATGTGTACCTCAGTGATTGGCCATCTTCTGTGATGGCTGTGGAGTGACTGGGACTCCACCATAATGGTTGTCCCAGTCAGAAGCTCTCCTCTGTGCCAGTGACTGTTCATGCTCTCTAATGGGTGCCCCAGTGACTGATCCTCCTCTGTTATGAGTTACACATTAATTATTTTCCTCTGCATTTCATGTCCCCGTGACTAGTCCTCATCTCTGAAGAGTGACCCAATAACAGGGCCACCTCTGTGATACATGCCCCAAGGACTGGTCATCATCTCTTATGTGTGCCCCTTTGACTGCTCCTCCTCTGTGATGAGTGCCTCAGTGACTGACCCTCCTTTTTGTTTTATACAACCTGGTGATTGAAACACCAGTGACTAGCTATCCTGTGTATGTGGAGCTCCAGTGAGTGGAACTCAACTGTGATTGGTACTCCAGAAATTTTCCTCCCTCCGTGATTGGTGTTCCAGTGGCTGATTTTCTTCTGTGACAGTTTCCTCAGTGATTAGTCTTCTGTGATGCGTGCACCATTGGCTATCCCTCCTTCATAACGAGTGCCACAATGACTGGCCATCTTCTGTAATGGGAATCCAAGTGACTGGGCCTCTTCCATAATAGGTGACCCAGTGACTAACCCACATCTGTGTTTAGTGGCCCAGTGGATGATCATCCACAAAATGGGTGCCCCAGTGACTCTTACTTCTCTGTATTTGGTGCTCTAGTGATTTGGTGCCCTCTGTATTGGAAACTCCTGTGATTGGCCTTCTCCAATTTGCTGAACTAGTGACTGGCCCTCCTCTATTATTTGTGCCCAATAACTGTGCCTCCTCTGTTATTGATGCCAAGTGATTTATCTTTCTTAATAATGTTTGCCACATACAGTTGCCCTCCTCTGTGATGGATGTCCCGCTTTACTGAGCATCCTCAATAATGGGTGACATAGTTACTTTCCTTCCTGGTGATGGCTTTCCCAGTGACTGCATTTCCTGCATAATGTGTAACTCAGTGACTAGGCCTTCCATGTGATTGATGCCCCTATGACTCTTCTCCACCATGATGGGTGCCCCAGAGACTAGCCCTCCTCTTTGATGGATGTCAAAGAGACTAAGCCTCATTGATAATGGGTGGCCCGAGATAGTTCCTCCTCTGTGATTGGAGCCCCAATGACTGGCCATCCTCTGTGCTGGGTGCACCTGTGACTAGCCTTCTTCTAAGTTGGGTGCCCTAGTAACAGGACTCCCTCCAAAATTGGTGCCCCAGTGACTAGCCTTACTGTTTGATGAGTGTCCAAGTTACTGAGCCTCCTCCAAAATGGGTAACCCAGTGACTGCCCCTCATTTGTTACTGGTGTTCCTGTGTCTGAGATTCCTCCTCAAGTAGTAATTCATTGACTAAGACTCCTCTGTGATTGGTGTCCCAGTGAATGTACCTCCCCTCCCCCAAATTGGTAGCGACAGTGATTAGCTCTCCTTTGAGATGGATTTTTCAGTTCCTGGACCTCCTACAACATTTCTGTCCCAGTGACTAGCTCTCCACTGTGATTGGTTCTCAATTGACTGACTTCTCTGTGACAAATGTCACAGTAAACTGAGCCACTTTTATAACCAGTGCCCCAATGACTGGCCTTTCTCTGTGAAAAAATGTAGCAGTTACTGACCGTTCACTGTGATGGTACCACACTGATTTTTGCCTGGTCCTGTTACTGATACTACTATGTGAACAGTGACTCAGTGACTGAGACCCGCCTAATGGGTGCCTCAGTGACTGGCCCACATCTGTGATGTGTGCCACAGTGACTTGAACTCCTTTTTGACTGGTGTCTCTCATGACTTTCCCTCTTCTGTGATAGCCATATCAGTGACTAGTTCTCTGTGATGACTGCCACAGTCATTGACCCTCCTCTTTTATGGGTGCCAAAGTGACTAGCCTTGCTCAGTGAGGGGTGCACACATGCCTGCAACTTTCTGTGATGACTGTCAAAGTGACAAGCTCTCTTCTGTGATGGGTGCCCAGTGACAACTCCTCCTCTGCAATGTGTGCCAATTGACTGACTCTCCTCTGTGCAAAAGGCCCCAGTGAGCGATCCTTCTCTGTGATCTGTGCCCCAATGAGTAGAACTCCTCTCTGATGACTGTCCCAATGATTTGGTCTCCTACATAATGTGTTCCTCAGTGAAAGCCCAGCTCCATTATGTGTCCCCAGTGACTGTGCCTTTTTGATGATTTGTGACTAGAACTCCTATATTATGGGTGACCTAATGACTAGACCTACTCTCTGATAGTTATCCCAGTAACTGGGTGTCCCCCATATTGGATGCCCAAGTTATATGCCCTCCACTGGAATGGCTGACCCAGTAACATCCTCTTAGTTATGGTTATTCCAGTGAATGATTTCCTTCCATAAGAGGTGCCCAAGTGACAAACTCTCTTCTGTGACAATTGTCCTGTCAAATGGTCCTCCTCAATACTTTGTGCCATAGTGAGTAGACCTCCTTTATGATGGGTGTTCCTATTATTGACCATTGTGTTTTATTTGTGTCCAGTGACCTGCCCTTCTCCGTGATTGGTGCCCCTAGGACTGAGCCCCTTCTCTGACGTGTGCCAGACTGATAAATCCTCTTCTGTGATTTGTCTTCTTGTGACTAGCCATTCTCTATTATGAAGGCATTTGTGACTTGCCCTCCTCTGTGATGAGTGCAGCAGTGAATGTCCTTGATCTTTAATGGGTGCCTCCAAAGACTGCTCATTCTCTGTGATGGTTGCCCTAGTGACTGTCCCTCCTGTGTGATGAGTGCCACAGTGACTGGGCCTCATTCATGATGCCTTTCCCAGTGACTAGCGTTCCTCCAATATTGGTGCCCCAATGGATTGCCTTCCTCCATGATGGCTGTCCCAGTGACTGCCCTTCCTCTGTTATGGGTACCAGAGATTGGACCTCTTCCAAATTGCTGAGTCTGTGACTGGTCCTCAATTATGGATACTTCAGTGATTGTGCTTCCTCTGTTATTGATGCTGCATGCCAGTCCCTTCTCCATGATTGTCCCAGTTACTAGTCCTTCTCTGTGTGAGTGTCTCAATTACTGATCCTTCTACATAATGGGTACCCAGTGAATGGTTCCCTTTTTTATGGTTATTCCAGTGACTGTGCCTCCTTTAAAAGAGGTGCCCCGGAGATGGGGCAAGATGGCGATGGCATAGGTGAACTGGTGAGATTCTCTGAACGTGAGTTCCCAAAAAGGCTATCACTTCGCTACGCCCATCCCTCAGCCCACCACCAACCATGCTGGGGTCAGACCCAGGAACTTCAGTCCCACCCAAGGCCAGATATTGCGCCCCTCCCCCCACTGCTGCTGTTCTACTCGTGTGTGGAAGTCTCCGGTCCCAGCCCCCTCCAGATCCCTCCCCAACTGCATTGTCTCCAGCCCAGGCACCCGGCATCAAGCCACTGGTCACACAGGCAGGTTCTGGGCACCCGCCCCTCAGAGACGCTGGTTCCATTTCTGGCTGAAGTACTCTGTAGGGTCCCAGCGTCACTCTCGCCTTTTAGAGCCTGCCCTTTGGAACTTTGGAGCTCTGGAACTCCGGGTCCACCCTGGCTGAGGCACCAGCGTGAGACCCCAAGCCAGAGGACCCATACAAGCGAAGAAAAACAGATCTGCTTAAACTGCCTTGCCATTCTCCAGACACTTCCATTGCCCTGCCCACCTATCAACAAACTTTACCTCATTTCCTAAGGCCAGGTATTGCAGCGTGTGGGGAAGTTTTGGGTCCCTGCTCCCTCCAGCTCTCTCCCCGGCCTGGCACCAGGCACCGCCGGTCGCACAGGGAGGCTCTGAGCATCCGCCCCTCAGAGACACCGGTTCCATTACTGGTTGAAGTACTCTGTAGGGTCCCAGCGCCACTCTCGCCATTTACAGCCTGCCCTTTGGATCTTTGGAGCTCTGGAACTCCGGGTCCACCCTGGCTGAGGCACTCAGCATGAGACCCCAAGCCAGAGGACCCAGACAAGCGGAGAAAAACAGATCTTCTTAAACTGCCTCACCATTCTCCAGACAGAGACTTCCATTGCCCCGCCCACCTAGCAACAAACTTTACCTCAGCTCCTAAGGCAACAGTGAGAAACAGGAGACAAAGCCCCACCCCTATGCTGCAATGTAAAACAAAAGGGAGAGGCTAGAATCGGAGATCACAGAAGTGACTCTAGTCTGATCGCTTATTTTGACTTATGATTTTATCATTGAAACTGTTGGTCTAGATTACGTTTGGTGTTTACCTTCTGACTTATACTGTTTCTTGATTTTCTTGGCCTGTCTCTGTTTAGCTATCAGTATTCTTTAGGGAATCTTTCTTACCTGTCTTTTTTCACTTCTTCCCAGCACTGTGTCTCTCTCACCTGATAGTTGGTATGTATATCTGTTTTCCCTCTTGCACTTCTCTCTTTCACTTATTTTGACTTATGATTTTATCATTGTAACTGTTAGTTTAGATCACGTCTGCTGTTTACCTTCTGATCTACACTGTTTCTCGATTTTATTGACCTGTGTCTGTGTAGCTATCAGTACTCCTTAGGGAATCTTTCTTACGTGTCTTTCTTCACTTCTTCCCGATCCTGTGACTGTTTTTCACCTGATAGCTGGTATATATATCTGTTATCCCTCTCGCACTTCTCTCTTTCGCTCATTTTGACTTATGATTTTATCATTGTAACTGTTGGTTTAGATCACATTTGTTGTTTACCTTCTGACTCACACTGTTTCTAGATTTTATTGCCCTGTCTCTGTGTTGCTATCAGTACTCTTTAGTACCATGTAGCTATCAGTACTCTTTCTTACCTGTCTTTCTTCACCTCTTCTGAGCCCTGTGTCTTGTTCTCACCTGATAGTTGACATGTATATCTGTTTTCCCTCTCATGCTTCTCTCTTTCTAACTCCCTATTGACCCCCCTTTCCTCCATTATTTTCCTCTTCTATATGCCCCCTTTTTAAATCTAGGGACCAAGACTGCAAACTGCTGAATAGACAGATTGTAAAGCAGAGGAAAAAGTGAACAAAACCAGAAGACCCTCATAAGGAAGAACAGGTCATTGCAGAAGAGAAATAAAAGCAACCCCACCTTCCCTCAAAAACAGAATTGAAGAGGGGGAGGGAAAGGGGGAGAGGGAGAAAAATCTACAGAAATGAAGAAAAACCAAAAGAAGAGTATGGATCCCTCCCAGAAGCCTGGGAGAGCAGACACTGAGAAAATTGACTTTGGAATACAAACAATGAAAAGTCCCCAGAATGAAGGGTCTCAAAATGCAAATGTAGATATCAAAACAATGATGGAGAGATTAAAAAGAATTGAGGAGACACAAGAAGAAACTAGGAAGGAGCTGATATCTGAGATAACAGTAATAAAGAATACTGTGAATGAAATAAATAACAAATTGTTAAGCATGGAAAGCAGAATTACCCAAGCAGAAGAAAGAATCTCAGAGTTTGAGGACCAAAATATAGAAATAACCCAAACTCTTGAAAACACAGAAAATAAGCTCAAAAAGACAGAACAAAACCTTCAAGAGATGAGTGACTACCTCAAGAGGCCTAACCTAAGAATAATCAGACTCCCTGAAGCAGAAAGAGAAACAGAGACCACACTGGAACAAACTTTCCACAAGATCATTCAAGAAAATTTCCCTTATCTAATCAGTGATACAAAAATTCAAACACAACAGATTCAGAGAATCCCCGAAAGACAACAAATGAGAAGACCAACTCCTAGACACAATAATTCACCTAAATAAAATAGGCACAAAAGAAAAAATTCTAAAGGCAGCAAGAGAAAAAGGCCAGATCACCCACCATGGAAGACCAATCAGAATAGCAGCAGATTTATCTGCAGAAACCCTGCAGGCTAGGAGAGCTTGGAGCCCTATCTTCAAAGTCCTAAAGGATAAACAATTTCAATCAACAATAACCTACCTAGCCAAACTAAGCTTCATCAGTGAGGGAGAATTAAAATCTTTCCCAGATATCCAATCCCTAAGAACTTATGCAGCCACAAAACCATCTCTACATGAAACACTTAAGAAAGTACTAAACACAGAAGAAAAGGAAAAAAGAACAACGTTCTTCACAAGAGTACAGGGAAAAGAATAAAATATACACGAACCAACCCCAAAACCAAAAGAAGGACAAAAAAGAAAAAGAAAAAACCAAGTGGAAGAACAACAACTCAATAAGAACTCCATGATAGGGACGAACTCTCACATTTCAGTAATTAGTCTGAATGTGATTGGACTAAACGCACCACTGAAAAGACATAGAATGACAAAATGGATAAAATATCACCAGGCAACAATATACTGCCTTCAAGAGACCCATCTCACTAGAAAGGACATACACAGACTCAAAGTAAGAGGATGGGAAACAAATTTTCAGGCGAATGGAACACAAAAGAAAGGAGGATTCGTGATCCTAATTTTAGACAAAATACCATTTAAGCTATCAAAAATTAAAAAAGATACAGAGGGCCACTACATAATGATAAAAGGCTCACTCCATCAACAAGAAATATCTATCCTAAACATATATGCACCCAACATAGGTGCGCCAACATTCATAAAGCAACTTCTAGGAAAACTAAAGAAAGACATTGACTCTAACACCATAATAACTGGGGACTTTAATACACCACTCACAATCTTAGACAGATCATTAGGACAAAAAATCAGCAAGGAGATCTGGAACCTCAATGAGACTCTGGACCAAATGGACTTAATTGATACCTATAGAACACTCCATCCAAAGACCACAGAATACACATTCTACTCATCACCACATGGAACAGATTCTAAGATCGACCACATAATTGGACACAAATCAAATATAAGCAAATTTAAAGGGCCTGAAATTCTACCATGCACCTTCTCGAACCACAGTGTAATGAAAATACACATTGACACCAACAAAGTCCCCCCAAAACCCACAAAGACATGGACACTAAACAGCATGATGCTAAATAACTCCTGGGTCAATGATGACATCAAAATAGAGATCAAAAGATACCTGGAAACAAATGAAAATAAAGAAACATCTTACCAAAATCTCTGGGATGCCTTAAAAGCTGTAATAAGAGGGGAATTTATATCCCTACAAAATCGCATGAAGAAAATGGAAGGAACAGAAATTGACAACCTAACAAGCCACCTAAAGAAGCTGGAAAAGCAAGACCACAAAAACCCTAATTTCAACAGAAGAATCCAGATCACCAAAATAAAAGCCTAAATCCAGGACATAGAAGACAAAAAGATAATACAAAAAAGAATGAAACAAAAAGCTGGTTCTTCGAAAGGGTAAACAAGATTGATGGTCCCCTAGCTAGACTGACCAAGAAAAAACGAGAAAAAAACCAAATAAGCATAATCAGAAACACAAAAGATGAAGTCACATCTGAC
>NW_007259897.1:35916-38218 GCF_000164805.1 Carlito syrichta
CTACAAAAAAAAGCCCTGGTCCAGATGGCTTTTCAGCAGAATTCTACAAGACATTTAAGGAGGAGCTGATACCAATCCTACTGAAGGTATTCCAGGCGATTGAAAAAATGGAACTCTCCCCAAATCATTTTACGAAGCCAACATCACATTGATACCCAAGCCAGGTAAAGATCCAACAAAGAAAGAGAACTACAGGCCAATATCTTTGATGAACATAGATGCTAAAATTCTCAACAAGATCCTAGCAAACCGGATTCAGCAATACATCTCAAAAATCATCCACCATGACCAAGTAGGCTTCATTTCCTGGCATGCAAGGCTGGTTCAACATTCGTAAAACCATAAATGTAATTAAATACATCAACAGATGTCAAAACAAAAACCACATGATCATATCACTAGATGCAGAAAAAGCTTTTGATAAAATCCAGCACCCCTTCTTGATAAAAACCCTTGAACATCTAGGCATACGGGGAACATACCTCAAAATAGTAAAAGCCATCTACGAGAAACCCACAGCCAGCATACTCCTAAATGGACAAAAATTGGAACCAATTCCCCTGAAAACTGGAACTAGACAAGGATGCCCACTCTCTCCCCTCCTGTTCAACATAGTATTGGAAGTCCTGGCTAAAGCAATCAGAGAAGAGGAGGCAATCAGAGGTATTCAAATAGGAAAAGAGGAAGTCAAGTTATCTCTCTATGCAGATGATATGATGGTGTACCTTGAAAACCCAAGAGAATCTGTCAAAGGTCTCCTTACATTGATAAAAGCCTTTGGCAAAGTCTCAGGATACAAAATAAATGTACAAAAGACAATCGCATTTCTCTACACCAATAATAAACAAACAGAAACCCAAATAAAAAACACAGTTCCATTCACAATAGCCACAAAAAAAATGAAATACCTTGGCATCTTCCTAACCAGAGACGTGAAAGACCTTTACAATGAAAATTACAAAACACTGCTCAAAGAAATCAAAGCCGACATGAACAAGTGGAAAAATATCCCATGCTCATGGATCGGAAGAATCAACATTGTGAAGATGTCCATCTTACCTAAGGCAATCTACAAATTCAATGCAATACCCATTAAATTACCAACAACATTCTTCTCAGACCTAGAAAAAACAACACAGGAATTCATATGGAAACACAAACATCCAAGAATAGCCAGAACAATCCTCAGCAAAAAAAACAAAGCAGGTGGTATCACAATACCAGATTTCAAACTTTACTATAAAGCTACAATCATCAAAACAGCTTGGTATTGGTACAGGAACAGGCATATAGATCAATGGAACAGAATTGAGATTCCAGAAGCAAAACCTCAATTTCTCAACCAACTCATCTTCGACAAAGCCCCCACCACCTACCAATGGGGAGAGGAGAACCTATTCAGTAAATGGTGCTGGGAAAATTGGCTGACCACATGCAGAAGATTGAAACAGGACCCCTATCTATCCCCATGCACAAAGGTTAACTCCAAATGGATCAGAGACCTAAATGTAAAACCTCAAACCATAAGAACCTTAGAAAAGGAAGGAAATACTCTCATGGAAATCGGAACTGGCATCCAATTCCTGTACAAAACCCGAAACCCACAGGACTTAAGAGAGAAGATAGACAAATGGGACCTTATTAAACTGACAAGCTTCTGCAAAGCCAAAGAAACCATCAAGAGAGCAGGGAGACAGCCTACAGACTGGGAAAAAGTCTTTGCCAACTCTAGGTCTGACAACGGCTTAACATCCTGGATCTACAAGGAACTGAAACGTACTGAAAAGAAAAAAACAAACAACCCCATTATAAAATGGGCAAAAGATATGAACAGACACTTCACAAAGGAAGACATCCGAGCAGCCAACAGACACATGAAGAAATGTTCAACCTCACTAATCATCAGGGAGATGCAAATCAAAACCACACTGAGATACCACCTAACTCTAGTCAGAATGGCAATTATCAACAACTCAAAAAATAACAGCTGCTGGAGAGGGTGTGGAGAAAAGGGAACACTTCTACACTGTGGTGGGAGTGTAAACTAGTGCAACCTCTGTGGAAAGCAGTGTGGCGATTCCTAAAAGCTCTAAAAATTGACCTTCCATATGACCCTGCAATCCCCCTACTGGGAATATACCCTGAAGAACACAAATCACTCTATAAAAAAGATACCTGCACACGTATGTTTATCGCAGCATTGTTCACAATAGCAAGAACCTGGAAACAACCATGCTGCCCATCAAAAGAGGACTGGATTAAAAAAATGTGGTACATATACACGATGGAATACTACGCAGCC
>NW_007259897.1:38415-38773 GCF_000164805.1 Carlito syrichta
GTTAATTTGCTGTGTTGTGCCTTCTCCTTAATCAGGGATTCATTGATTAGGACTCCTCTATGATTGATACCCCGGTGACTGCCCCTCCTACATATTGGATGCCCAATAGAGTAGCTCTCCACATAATCAATGTTCCAATAACTGGCCTCCTCTCTAATTTCTCTCCCAATGCCTAGCCCTTATCTTTGATACATTACCCAGCGACTGGCTAATGTCTGTGATTAGTGCCTCAGTGACTAGTTTTCCTCTGTGATAAAAGCCCAAGTGACAGGGCTTCCACTATAATGGTTGCCCCAGTGACTGAAACTCTTCTGAAAAATGCCAGTTACTGATCTTTCTCAGTGATGAGTACCATAAT
>NW_007259897.1:38793-114107 GCF_000164805.1 Carlito syrichta
GGGGGATGGGAAAACACCTCTTATCAACAGGGTGCCTGAATGAAACGTAATTGTACACCTAACCCTTAACTGTTCCCCACAAAACCATAATAAAAAATACTGATTAATGAAAAAAAAAGAAGTCACAGGAATATATTTGCACCAGACATGACAATGATGTATTAGTAACTTTATTATAAAGCATTTATACGGCTCAGTAAGACCAGATAAATGACTGAAAGACAAAACTAGGTAATTCACGAGAATAATGTCAACAGAATAATGAGTAGCTTTGCTAGTACTCAAAACAAATTCAAGCTAAAATAAACACATTTTCTTCCCCTACTCAGTAAACATTCAATGTCCACTTGTATTTTCTCTCCCCTACCCTCTTCCCTTTCCTTCCCCGCTTTCCTTAGAGGTCCTCAATTAGCACTGCTATCCATTTAGAACAGTTTTAATCTAGCCCTTTCAAATTTTCCCTTTTGGAAAACATTGTGGCTATATATATAATAAATCATAAAAATGTCAACATTCTACCTTCCTTCCTCCCACTTTAAAAACAATAATCTGAGTAAATGATTCTAAATCAGAAAAGGCCATGTTTGTTGCTGTGGAATGCTAGGTCAATAGTAAGTTCAAAAGCGGAAGTAAAAAAGTGTCTAACAGGAGAACAGCTAAGTTAAAGTTGGCAAATAAGCACTGCAAACCTATCTACCACTTTATGAAAATCTAGATGGTCGCTAAAATAAAGAAATAAAGATGAAGAAACAAAGTGTGTGTATTAAATGAAACAACAACAACAACAACAAAACGCCACAGGACAGGACAATGGAACTATTTCTAAACCGAACTTCTAAAGACCAGGTAGAAACACGCCAAAAATGTTAAGTTATCAGAATCTCCAAATCCAGGAATCTACAGTTTAAAACACTTCCTTAGATGATTTAGATGCAGTCACACACAGTATTTGAGAACAACTGCAACGGAAGAAACTCTTACACCTATAATTCAACTTTCAAAATATTCTAACCTTAATCTGTCAGGTGAATAAAACTGCTTTAATAAACCAGGAACATAATGGGTACTGGCAAGACATGTAAATGTCAAAATATATTTAAAAGTACCTCAGAAAATGCCTAGGGCAGCAAAAGGTTAGTCTGTGATAAAATATTCCTTTTCAAAAGGACAATTCTCAAATATAGAATTTTCCTTACAGGTAGAATCCTATTACAAGAGCTCGAACCTGGATAAAATGGCATTTAGATAAACATGTATCTACAATTTTTCCTACCTTTAGTGATTAGCTTTATTCTACAATTTTGTAACTTATAAAAGCCAGAGCTGATAGAGCTGCATACTTGGGAGGCAGAATTTATCATAGTGAGCCTGGATGCTTTCCAACATAAAGAAACAAAATCATTCATAGCCTAGCACGTACACAAAAATTCATGAGCCACTTTTTATCACTCTGTTGCAAAATAAAATTCAAAATTCTGAGTAACTAGAAAAAGAAAAGTATCAGTTTATTGAACATATGCAATAAAATATTTCTGCTACGTTATACAAGTAATTACACAAGAAATTTCTGTTAAAAATTATAAAGACTAGAACTCACAACCTGAATTCAAATTTAAGTAACAATAAATGTGAATACTCTAGAAGTCACTAACCATTTAAAGTAACCTAAGAAGGTATTTCTAAAATCAGTCTACTCTGTACCAGTTTTCACTTGGTTTCCATTTTAGCTAGCTAAATTCTGACATGTCTTTTAAATTAATTAAGCAAACAATCAAGTCATCAATTAACTAAAATAAAATAACCATTAAACTCAAATGAATAGTCATAACAGCAGTTAATGTTTGCATGCTTATTATGTTATCAGGTATTGTGTTAAGCTCTTTATATCATGTTTTATTTCATTTAATCCTCAAACAACAAAAGAATTTCATAAAAAGGTAATTACTGCCTAAAAGGCATCCCTTGTGTTTATAGATTGTAGAACAATGTTCTACCCTGGTAACTTCTGTAATCTCTCACCATGAACATTTTTTAATTGGCTAGACAACTCTATGACAAGCTCAAGGTCTGGCTTACAAACAGAAAGATATATATACAAAAGGACCTTGGGATTCCTTTAAATCCACAATGTTTTCAAGTCTAAGATAGATACATAAATTTTCAAGTCATGCCTTTGAATATAGTGATCTTTGGTTTCTGGCTTGGTTCTGATTATCTCTCCACAAAACATCCTTAAGAAATGACTGTAACTTTACCAACACTTCTAGATTCCTTGCAACTTACATCACAGGTCTAAGAAGTTGTGAATGTGCATGTCTATGTCTATTTGCAGCATGGGGTGGAGGTAAAGTAGAAACGCCATGACAACAAACAGAAATTAAGACCAAACATGGAATTCAATTATATCCAAAAAATATTTTACAATTTATTTCTGGTATTACCCTCACGGATCCTACAAAAACAAACTAGCTGGTTTTAACTAGCAGAGTTCCACGAGTTCTGAGTTTACATTCCACAATAATTAACATCTACTCAACCTTCTGCTCTAGCAAATCCAAGGACCATTAGGCCTCACAAAACACATACAGAACCAATGCCCTCTTGGAGAAAGTTGTAATATAAACAAACAAATAGGTTCAAACCCAACAAAAATCATGAATGTTTACCTGGTCTGAGAGTATATAGGCCTTTCACAATATTTGCCATAGTTGAAGGTGTGACCTGAAATGGTGTTGACTGGGCTTCTAAAAGTAAAGCTGAAATAAGAAGAGAAAACAGGTTTAAAAGGATGTAACACTAACTGATTATCAAAATTTCTTTCTATTATTATCTTTTTCAAAGACTGAAAGGAAAAGTCCCAGAAAAGAATAGCCCAAAGGACAAATCCAGTACAGTCGCTCAATCTAACAGGCTAAACTGCTGGCACACTAATGGAAATTAATCACTTTATGGAGGTTCTGAAAAGAAGCAAACCTTTCTAAAAGCAAGAGTTTTCATAGCATATAGTGAGTTGAAAGTGCTTCCATTACATGTGAAGAGTAAAATGACATACAATTAACTCCCTCAATCATTTCTCCTTCCCCTAAATCACCATATCTGAGGGTCTTCTCATTTTACTAAAAGACAAGAATTAGTAATTTTAGTAACTATAATCAGAGACAGAAGCTTGCCTTCCCAAATGCTATAGCTGCTACTTTTTTCTTACTAAAACTAAAGGTAAGAAATGATGATGGCTCATGTTTTTCATGACTTTGGTAACCACATGACTCTGACTCTGACCATAACAGAGTTAGTTTTCTTTCAAGCTATCTACTGCCACACAAACATAATAATTCCTCTAGATAGCATCACTAAACAGATATAATCGAATTCCATTTTTAGTAGATACAGCTGATACTATTGACCTAAAACAGTTCATTTTTAATGTATCCCTCAACAACCTGCCATTTACTAATAACACCAGCAAAAAACCTTGGCATTTTATTCTAAGCCAACCTTGTAAAGTCACATATAAGTTGATTTTCCTCTGTCCATGCCTTTCTATAAACAGAAGCATCATCTTACTTGGCTAATGAGTTTATAATTTCAGACACACCATGTGAGTTACATCTGAATTTGTAGGATAAAAGTCATCAGAGAATGCACTGTTCAAGTTTACCCTTCCAATTTTATCTCATTGGTAAGATAATTGCAATTTTTAATGAAATAGGTAAATTTTAAGGATAGCATTTCAGAAAACCAAGTTACTTCAAAACACAGTGTTTAAAATTTTAATTCTAAACGTTAGGTTATCAGTGTCTTTTTTACTCAAGGTTCTAATTTTAACATGTATCCAGAATCCAAGTTTTCTTTCTGTATTAATCCATCTTCCTACTTTTTCAGCAGTCACTTTGGCCTTACTCCTACTAATTCTTCATATTCAACCACATATTTATTATGTGGTAAAGTATATACAATTACTAACAATCCCTACCTAACTATAATCACCAATGTTAAACTTGATAGTTATGAAGAAATGATAAATTAAACTATAACACAAAGACATACATAAAATGTATACAAATTAACTTGAAATAAATTAATTGAAAATAATCATGTTAATAACAAAAAATTATTAGAGTTGAGAAGGTGTTGCAACATTTCACTAAAATCTTCTCCATCTGAACTCCTGTCAGGAAAACAGTGTTTAAAATTTAATAGTTTCTAATTAGTTTCTTATTTTAAGGAAAAAGAAATGGGAATTTGGAAGGGGTAACTTGAGAGAGGAAAGAAAATATTTATTTTTCTCACGTATGTTTAGTTAAAGCTTTATTTATTTATTTATTTTTATTTGTTTATTTTTTTTAGTTGGAGTCTCACTCAGTCACACAGACTGGAGTGCAGTGGCACGCTCCCAGTCACCGCAGTCCCAACCTGCTAGGCTCTGGCGACCCTTCTGCCTCAGCCTTCCAAGTAGCTGGAACTACAGGCGCGCACTACCACGCTTGGCTAATTTTTTATTTATTTATTTATTGTAGAAATGAGGTCTCGCCAAGTTGCCCAGGCAGGTCTCGAATCCGCGGGCTCAGGCAACCCACTCACCTTGGCCTCCCAAAGCACGGGATTACAGGCTGAGCCATCGAGCCCAGCCTAAAGCTTTATTTACTTTGGGATTTCTCACAAGCTTTATCATCATCTACTTTTTTTTTCAACAGATAAGGAAACTGAGGTTAGAAACAAAACAAAATAGCAAAACTCCAGTGAATAATTTATCCATAGTCACAGAGTTAGGTGGAGGCAGAAGAGGTCCAAGAACTTGTGTCTCACTCTAAATTCTGTACTTTATTTCACCATACCACCACTAAAATGCTCATCTTATATGCAAGAGGTATACAAAGTATTTCCCTTAATAACAGTTTTCTTCTAAAAATCATATATTAAAAAAACAAGTATCCCATACTGACAGATGTCAATAAACTATACAGTTTAAAAACTAGAATAGGTAACTTTTAATCCAAATCACTTTCTTTACAGATTCTGACAAGTTAAGTGTCTTGCTGAAAGTCACACATCTTTTTAATACCTGAATGGAGACCAGAACCAAGCTCCTCTGCTCTTTCAAGTATTCCTCAGTGCTACAAGCTTGCTCAGGGACTTCTCTGTTATTTTGAGAAGCAATTCTTAAAATCAAAACTAAACTAAAAATACTCTTGTTGACTTCAAAAAATCTCAAACTGCAAGCATTTGAACTAAAAGGGAGGCTTTCCTAAGGCAATTAACTCAAATATAATCATTAAAAACTCTCTATACAAACTGAACTATGGATCTTCTATTGCAAAATTCTGCATATCACATTTTCCCAGGAAATTTCTACCATTAACTGACTTCATTGCTACATATTTATTCTGTCACATTTGCTCAAAATCACCAACACAATACTATGTAGATGTCTTGATTAATGTAGATCCTAGTAGTTCTGCTGTTTTCAGAGTTTAATTCAAATAAAAATTAATTTAAAAGAAAAAAAATTTTTTTACTACACCCAAAGAGAAGCCACATTATAAGCAAATATGTATAAAAAGGAATATATCATGGAGCTGATAGAATACTAGCTTTATATCAAATGAGAAGGCACTGTCTTCTTTTGTGAAACGTACTACCATTCAAGTACCAATTCTTTAGTAGAAGAGAGAGTGTTCATTTTGCCTTATTGTATTGATTTTAAGACATGGCTCCCAAATTCTTTTGATATGCCTCCCATTGAGAGGTGGAATCCAGTAAAATACAGCAAACGAGCCCAGGTCTTAAGAAACAGGCAGTTTCCATTTCCCGTATCTTAGGACACTCTCATGTGGAGGAAACACGAGAGGAACCAAAAGTTAGCACCAACTTACCAGCAATGTGAATGAGCCACATTGAAAGCCCAGCCCCCAACTGAGCCACTTCAGCCAGCGCTAAGTAGAACAGAGATAAACTGCCCACTAAGCCCTCCCAAACTGCAGAGCAAAAAAAAAAAAAAATTGTTGTTGTTCTAAGGCACTATGTTTTTGGATGATTTGCTACATAGCAATAATAAATGAAACACTAGCATTTCCAAATGTATCTGAAGCCATGAGAAGAAAATTACTCATCAGATTGCATAAAATCACAGAAATTGAGTACAGTTATTTGTTCTCTTGGAATAAGGGGTAAGCGATAAGAAAATGTGCAAGTAGACACATCAATCACTAATAGTTGTGTTATTATGGTTTAAGTTTAACCTTTCTTTGCCTCAGTTTCTCTATCTATAAAATGGAGGTAAAAATTGTACCTATCTTACAGGTACAATTAAATAAGCTAATATTTGTAACGGATCTGGGGAACACCTCACACATGTGAGTGAATGTGTGTGTGTGTGTATGTGTGTGTGTGTGTGTGTGTGTGTGTGTGTAAAAATCTTTTGATGGTTATCCACAAAAGACTGTTAAACATTTACAGAGTCCCTTATTGTTCTGAAGCTTGAACCAATGAGGTGCACAGTCACTTTGTCACTTACTCTAAGTACAATGCCTGATGACTGCTCCATAAATATTTGATAAACAGTTTTTTTCCAATTTATAAAAGCTTACGAGCCCTTTCAATTTACTTGGAAGAGAAAAAATACATCCACCTTTAACTGTAATTTTTATCGATAAACCAGACTATGTAATAAACAAAAGAAATAAGTAATCTGTTTCTGTTTTCCCTCACCAGTTCTGAGCTACTATATTCTCTTTTGACTATTCTCTTTGTATGCATCTAATAAAATTAATTTCTAAGGCCAGGCTCATGGCTATAATCCCAGCACTTTAGGAGGCTGAGGTGAGAAGACTGCTTGAGCCCACAGGTTTGAGATCAGTCCAAGCAACTTGCGAGACCTCATCTCTACAATAAATCATAAAATTAGCCAGGCGTGTTGGCACGCTCTTGTAGTTCCAGCTACTTGGAAGGCTGAGGCGCAAGGATCACCTGAACCAAGCAGGTCGAGGCTGCAGTGGCCATGAGCATGTCACTGCACTCAGCCTGGGTGACAGAGTGAGACTCTAACTAAAAAAAAAAAAAAAATTAATTTCTAAATTACTGGCAAATATAAAAACATATTTACAAAGTAATTATACTTTTCTACCAAATGGGAGCATTTCCTACAGAATTTTAATAAGGAAGACTTCAAAATGTTGTGCTCTATTTTGCAATGAAAGCAAAAAGACAATGTCAGCATCAGAGAAAATACTTAAGTGGTTATAATTAATAGCTGGAATATCTCATGAGATACTTAAAGCTGTTAATAAACATCTCTCCAGTCTCAAAAAAAAAAAAAAAAAAATGCATGTCATACTCCCAAAATTCTAGGCCTCTATTCTGATTCTGGAATTTCTTAGGAATAATGAAAGATATTATTATCAAGTATGCTACTATTTGAAAACTCTGACTTTCTAAAATAAACTGGCCCAGTGTTCAACAATTCCTTCACTTAAATTAATATCAAAAGTGGGAAAAAAGTTTGTAGTTAAGCTTAGAACAATTCTTTTGAAAATTCTGGTAAAAGTTAATTGTGGTCAACACTAATTATTGTTAATAAAAAATACATTCTGCAAATTCAAGTTTTGTCAAATTCTAAAAATGACTTGATGGTATATTGCATAAAATATGAGTTTTTAAAAGATGCTGAGGCCGGGCGTGATGGCTCAAGCCTATAATCCCAGCACTTTGGGACTGCCTAAGCCCGGGGGTTCAAGCCCAGCCTGGGCAACTTGGCAAGACCTCATCTCTACAATAAATCAAAAATTAGCCAGGTGTGGTAGCACATGCCCGTAGTTCCAGCTACTTGGAAGGCTGAGCCAGAAGGACCACCTAAGCCTAGTAGGTCAAGGTTGCGGTGGCCGTGAGCATGCCACTGCACTGCAGCAAGGGTGACAGAGTGAGACCACAACTAAAAAAAAAAAAAAAAAAAAAGATGCTGAGACATTAGGTTATAGGGACTTCCTAAACTCTACCTGGAAAGATATATTCTTTTAGGAAAAGTAGGATGAAATGCTTACCTACTGTGAGATGGAAGAAGGTCCGAGAATGGGGAGAGGAGAAACTAACTGAGCTTGGTACTTTGATCTACTTACTTCATAATCTAGATAGCCACATTAAATAGTATACAAATCCTCATTCACAGAAGAAAAAAATGCAGGGCCACAAGAGGCAAAGAAGCTTGCCTAAAATACATAGTAAATGACAAAGACAGACAAAAGAAAGATTTCTGCACTAAAGAGTAAAAATCAGAGAGGATTCTTAAAGATTTAGCACTGCACTCCTAGAGTTATTGGTAATAAAGTTAGGAGTGAATATCCTAATATTTCCTCTATCATTAGAACAAAAAAGGGCATCATTGTCTAATGATCTGACTAAGATGCTCCCAGCTCACCAGGTGACCTTCATGCCACATTTTTAATTCCTCATTGTCCCTCCCTATAAAGTAGGCTTCAACACTTTCTGGTATGTGGTTCAGAAGATGTCAACACTGGGGTTTATATCACAATGATCTCAGACCAAAAAAAAGGAAAGAAAAAGATCATTGCTAGTATTATGTCACCCCTATAAGAAGTTGAATTACTTACGCATTAGGCTGTAAATGTGCTTTTCTGCAACATGTTCCGTAAACAGCTTTATAAGGTCATCTTTTAAGTCTCTGTTAAGCTTGGTTTCGATGTAAAACTTATTCTGAAAAAGAAAATAAATTCTTCTTCATATATCAATTGGGAAAAATGATTATTATCTAAAAAACTGAAGCACTAAATACTATTTTAAAAAACAATGCATAAAGGTATCAATTAAAATTATTTTAAAAAGCAATGCATAAAGGTATCAATTAAAACAAAAAATCAAAAATCAAAAAAAAGCCCACTATTAGTTACATGCCTTTCTGGTTTTCTTTTTGAAAGCATTAAAAGAAAAAGTGCTATGAATCATATGTCCAATACCCAATATTCACCAGACAGGGATGTACAGACGTTATGGAACCAAACTATATGACATGCCCTCTAAAAATACACCATCACCTAAAGGCAACAATGGAAAACAATAATAAGGTGGCCCATTGGTCAGTGATGTGGGCTGAAAGCAAGCAGTAGACATGCACTGGCTAACTCCCCAGTACATATTCAACTTCAATGATTAGCTGAAGTCATTCAGCTTAAGATATTCCCTAGGGACGATCTTTGGTACAGAAGCAGAAACTCAAGGGAGCCCAATCAGATTTAGAGAAACCTTGGCTTGAGGGAAAAGTTTCTTGCAGCCATCTTATATCCATGAGGAAAATAAGTTAAAATAGATGTGTGCAGCAAAGAGACAAATAAAAACCTGAGTCCTTGGTGACACTATGAAACCACAAATTCAACCAACTCTGGAGACAATCTTATTTCTAGAGTACTATTACAAGAGATAATATTTTTTCTTATATACATAAATCACTTTGAATCACATTTTGTTGCTTGTAGTCAAAATTCTGACCAGAATAACTGGCAAGTCAAAAAAGATTGAATGTATTCATGTTTAAGTGTTAACTCAATGCGTAAGAGTAGAAATACGAGGAATATTAACAAGCTGCTCACTGATTCTCTCTTCTTATTTATTTATTTATGTATTGAGTTGGAGTCTCACTCTTGTCTCCCAGGCTGGAGTGCAGTAGCATGCTCACGGCTACTGCAGCCTCAACCTACTGGGCTTAGGTGATCTTTCTACCTCAGCCTTCCAAGTAGCTGGAACTATAGACACACGCCACCAGGTCCGGCTAGTTTTTGGGATTTGTAGAGAAGAGGTCTCACCAAGTTACCCAGGCTGGTCTCAAACCCCAGGGCTCAGGCAATCCTCTCACCTTGGCTTCCCAAAGTGCTGGGATTATAGGTTGAGCCATCACACCCGGCCTTATATATTTCTTTAAAGTTATTTTTTAGACAAGGGTCTGCCTATGTTGCCCAGGCTGGTCTCAAACTCCTGGCCTGAAGCAATCCTCCTGAGTAACTGGGATTCCAAGAGCGAGCCACATACTTGGTCAGTTAATTCTTAACAAGCTTTTTTTTTCTTTTTCTTTAAAAAATTAAAAGACACATATGGTTAAAAAATAAAAAGCACGTAAAAGGGTACGCAATAAGTCCCCCAACACAGACCCCCTGTCCCATCCCCAAAAGTACCATTCTATACAGGGAAAACTTTTCTATATTCTTTTCTTTTCGAGTTGGAGCTTCACTCTGTCGCCCAGGCTGAAGTGCAGTAGCACACTCCCAGTCACCATAGCCTTGACCTGCTGGGCTCAGGCGATCATTATGCCTCAGTCTTCCAAGTAGCCTGAACTACAGGCATGTACTACCACGCCCCACTAAATTTTTTTTAATTTATTGTAGAGACAAGTCTCACCATGTTGCCCAGGCTGGTCTCGAATCTTTGAGCTCAGGCAATCTTCTCATCACCTCAGCCTCCAAAAGTGCTGGGATTATAGAATTGAGCCACCACACCCAGACTCTATATTCTTTTAAAAATGATCCTTGCATATATATGGATTTGCTTTTTTCCCCTCTAAAACAGAAAATACACTGGGCAACCCCTTCAGGTCCCCTCCCACTGGGAGCTTTTCTGTCTACTCAGTAAATCCTGCTTTTCCACAAAAAATAAAAATACTCAATAATGAGAAAATATTACACACTGTTTTGTACCTTGCTTTTCACCTATTTTAGATGATTTTTCTCTAAAAGAACATGCAAACATTTTTCACTGCATATTTTCTTCTACTGTGTCTTCCATAAACTATTTACACAATAGTTCCCCCACTGATGATTTTACTGATTTTCCCCAAGACACTGCTATTAAAAACCATATTGCACACCTCATCAAGGATACCTACATAATCTACATTTGTATATCTAACCCTGAATTGTACACAGATTTACAATTTTAAAAACTGTATAATTCTGACATGTATTTGTATATATTTATGAGTTTATTTGTACAATAAATCCCTAGAGGTGCAGCGGCTGAGTCAAAGTTTGTGCATTTTTAACTTTGAACAATAATATCAGATAGTCTTCCAAAGAGGTTTTAGCAATTTATATTTCCACCAAAAGTGTAAGGAGCTTTTTTTGCTACAGATTCATTGAACCAACTATCAAAACTCTTCAATTTCACTAACTGAAAGAGGTTAACAAAAAAAAAAAAAGTTATTTTAATTTCAATTTCTTTAATTATGATGTTGGATATATTTTTATCTTTATAAGACACTCATTTTTTTTCTGTGAAGCTCTATTCATATCCTCTGTTCATTTTTAAAAAGAAATATAGGGTTATTGGTCTTTTTCCAATTAATTCATAAAAACTAAATATCAAGAAAAACAAACTTCTTATGTTTTACAAATGTATCACAATTTTCTTCCACCTACTTTTGGGTTATGGTATATTCTGTTGCACAAAGATTTTTAAATTTTATGTTGCCATAGTCTAATATTTTCTTTCATGACTTCTAGGTTTAGATCTCATTTAGAAAGGCCTTTTTGCACTCCAAGAATGTGTATAATTTCTTCTAGTTCTCTAATACTTCATTTTTCTAAACTTATTCCATTTTGAATTTGTTATAAAGAATAAAGTAGTGATCAGATTCCCCTACCTTCAACTCCAAATGACTACCAGTTGTCCTAATACCAGCTCTGGGATAATCTATTCCTTCCTAATTTGAAATATCACTTTTTTCTTCTTAAACTCCCACATTTACTTCAGTCTATTTCTAGGCTCTGTTCCCTTGATCTATCCTTACATCAATGACAAACACTTTTAATTACTGTAGCCTTCTCATTCATTTCAATATCAGGTAGAAAAAAGTCACCTCTTATTTGTCTTTTAAAGAAATTTGTTTTCAATTTTATCACAGGAGATTAAGTTAACTTTCTGCTATATTTCATTTCTAAGAATTTCTTCTTTTCACCTTTGAAAATAGCTAGTGAAAGTTTATTGTTAATCAAATTAATAGATATTTCAACTATAAAGCTGCTTACACAACTAAGATTTTTAAATCAAAATTCAGACCAAAAGTTGACTTGGCAGTATATGTTAAAATCTTCAAACTAAATCAGGCATCTCTCTGAGACTTTGTGGTTTATATACAATAATAAGAGATAATATTTATTATCTCCCAAAGGAAATTCTTCATTTATAATGTTTTCCTCTCCTGGTATATTGCCCTATTAATATTTAAGACCCTAATGCACAGTATTTTAATGTGCCCTTACTACTCTTTACTAAGTAACCAGAAACCATAAAAAAAAAATAGTATGAAAATTTCAAAAGTACTTGGAAACACTAGTTATTCCACCTCTTTAAATAACAGAGGACATTCAACTTTTTCTCAGGTATAGTCAGTTCCAAAACTCTAAACAAAAATACCTGATGACTTTATTTGACCTCTGCCTTTCAGCAAGAATCTTTTCTAGTAACTTAAGTCTCAGACACAGTTTACTTCCTAGTTTAATGACTTGATTTCTAATATTCATATAGACAAATCTCTAACAAATATACTACTTTTGCTAATTTGTTTCTGTAATTACAAAGGACATTTTGCTGATTATGGGCCTAACAGGTTAACATTTCCAGCTATTTAAGTAATATACTTTCCCAACAAAGCAGTACCAAAGTTCAAAGAATTTCTGTCTTCTGGACAATAATAACAATTTGCATAACAAATTTTCACAAATAACTAGAAAGTAAATTCAAGCTCTTAATCGACAAGAAAAGCTGTAGCTAAGTTTCACTTCACAAAAGTAAGAGCCTTTACTTTAATTTTGCTAGCTAGAAGAATAACTTTGAAGTTCATTTGTTCTAAAATGATACAGACTTCATAAACCCTAGGGGGATTCTATCATAAAGTTTAAGACAGCAACAATGGTATTACAGAAAAGTGCAAATCACTTTCATGTCTTATTTAGTTGTTTTTTTTTTTTAAACAAATTACCTATTCACGTTTTTGACTCAAAATCCAAGTCATGAGAAGTTAAACTTTTTTAATTACTAACCTACCTAGTCAACATACTTTATGGTAAATGCCATTAAAATGGAAGATACAGAAGTAAGAAAACCTATTCACCCACCCTTAACTCCCTTATTTACAAATAAAGCCTGTCTCTCAGTTCTACTTCTATTCAAGGTCTCCACTGAAAAATTTAAAACACCAAGAATGAGGAGTTTGCTAAAATAGAAAGAAAATATTTGGTCTATCAGTACAAGATATTTACCTGACATACATGCCTGATGAATACCCTATTAAGATTTCACCAAAATGATACAGTAAGTCTCCTTAGCAGGCATTCTCTTTCCAAGAAGTTAATTCTGCTGACCCAGAAGCACCTATTCCTAATATCATCAATAATATTTTCCATTAGTTTCATGATGCATAAAAGAGTTCTGGAACTTAAAAAAAAAAAAAAAAGCCTTTTTATCAATGTCTTTTTTGGTAAAAGACGAGGCAAAATCCAGTTCCTTCTGCATTAACTAGCAAATTCTTGCTAACTTTTAAAACTGTTGTCAGTACCCAAGAAATAAATAAGTAGAAGATGAACATCATGAAGTACTACAAGATCTCTTGGAAAGTGCCTTCAAATCAGAGGTAAAGATAGTTTTTTGGTTTGTTTGCTTGTTTATGGTAAGTAAAACTTAAAAAAAGTAAAATACATTTGTATTTTATAGAGAATGAGTCATTTTCAAGACTGGTATCCACATATAGCAATCTATATGCTAAAAAATGTAGGATCAACATAAACATACCATTCACTAATCTAATAAACAAAGAGAAATTGGGATAATGGTTTCTAAGGGCCGTTCCCTTCAACAGGAGCATTAAGACTCTATGACTCTGTATATTTAAAACAGGGAGAAAGCTAATCAACAAAGTCATGGTCTACAATTAATACTCATGGCACAACTCTCCAAACAAAAAGAGATCATCAGAATAGAAGCAATATTTTATTGTGCTACTTCTTAGGTAATGACTTACTTGGCATTTATCAAACATCATCTTTTTAGATACATGCCCTTAACTCTCTACTTTCTGAGAGCAAGAATTCTTATATATCTTTATTTTCCCAGAACCAAACCACAATGTCTTCCACATGGCAGAAATAAAATAAATGCTCACTGGGTAATTGTTGATCATTAATGTTTACTTGTCTATTCCGCAAATGTCATCTATGGCATTTCAAAACAGGAAAAGGGAAAATAATTCTTCTATATCAACAACTATCAAATATTACTGAAATAATTTAACTCCCATTTCTAACACAAAATATAGCAAAAGAAAAACAGACCATGCTTAACTCTCTGCATCTATATGTGCTTAGAACAATACATCTAGGTATTTAGGAAGGAGGACATAGCTCTAACTTACCATATATATGAAAAGAGGCACAATGCTCTGCAATGCTCCCATATATTGTCCAAGAGCTATATTAAACCTTTCAATATAGAGATCTGGAGGGCTGGCCTGTGAGAAACAACAAAAATGCCATCATTCTAGTAAACCAGGTAAAAGATCTTTCACCACAATCTGAAATGCAAACACTTATTAGCAGGATTCCAAAATCATACTGAGATTCACAATGAAGAAAAGGAAGATGCTTATACTCCTAAAAGTTAGTTAAAACTTCTTTGCTCCAAAATCTGCTATGTAAAACTGAGGTTTGGTTTAGCCATCTTTAAAAATTATACCCTTAACATGTTAATTAAAAGGTTTGCTCTCTTAACAAGTAAAAAAAAGCATTCCAAATTAAGATATATAATATGATTTTTAAAATTATCACTTAATTATACAGACATTTTCTATGGAAATCAAACTATACTTAAGCCTGAAATGGTAGGGTATGGAGGGAGAAATTCAAAGAAGTGGTATAGGCTTAATATACTATTAGAATGACTAATGAATTTTTAAAATTACCTTAGACACAGTGATCTATGCTAACTTGGTTATAAACTGCTTCTGCAGCTAATCAATAATAAATATTATTAGCTAGAAAGGACTTAAATGGTTCATATACATATGCAGCTTTAGAGAGCAATAAAATATTATACGTGCCTCACATTAACTCATAGTTACAAAATACCAAGTCACAAAGTCATCAAAAGAAAACACTTTTAACTTTATTGTATGTTATGGGCTAAATGTATATGTATCTTCAAAATTTATACGTTGCACCCCTTACCCCCAGTGCTGCCATATTTGGAATAAGGAAGTAATTAAGAATACGTGAAGTCATAAAGGTGGATCCGTGATCCTACAGGATTAGTGTTCTTATAGGAAGAAACAGCTGAGTGTGAGCGATCGCTCCCCACATCCTCCACGCAGCAGAGGAAGGGCCATGTGAGGACTGCAGTGAGAGGATGTGAAGAGAGCCCTGCCAGGAACTGGATCAGCTCACACATTAGTCTTGGACTTACCAGCCTCCTTAACCATGAGAAACAAATTTCTTTGTTTAAGCCACCCAGTCGATGATACAGCTGACACTTAAATAACACAGGGTTAGGGGAGCCAGCCCCCTCCCTGCCACACAGTCAAAAATTCACATATAACTTTTCATTCCCCCAAAACTTTACTAACAGCCAACTACTGACCAGATATCTTACCAGTAACAATTAACATATATTTTTATATTATATGCTGTATTTTTATAATAAAGTGGGCAAGAGAAAAAATGTTATTAAGAAAATCAGGCTGGGCTTGGTGGCTCAGCTTGTAATCCCAGCACTTTGGGAGGCCAAGACCAGTGGACTACCTGAACCCGTGGGTTCAAGACCAGGCCGGGCAATCTGGCAAGACATTGTCTCTACAATAAAATAAAAAATTAGCCAGGTGTGGTAGCACCACTTTATGACTTCATGTATTCTTAATTACTTCCTTATTCCAAATACTGCAGCACTTGGGGTAAGGGGTGCAGTCACTTGAAAGGCTGAGGTAGAAGGATCGCCAGAGCCCAGCAGGTCGACACTGGGGTGGCTGTGAGCGTGCCAATGCACTTCAGCCTGGACGACGGAGTGAGACTCCAACTCAAAAAAAAAAAAGAAAATCATAAGGAAGAGAAAATATATTTACTATTCAGTAAGTAAAAGTGAATGAAAGTTTTCATCCTTGTCTTCACATTGAGTAGGTAGAGGAGGAGAAGGAGGAAGAGAGGTTGATCTTGCTGTATCGGGTGGTAGAGGTGAAAGAAAATCTACATATAAGTGGATCCATGCAGTACAACCCCATGTTGTTCAAGAGTCAACTGTATTTTGTTCTGACAGCCCAACCTAAGACAGTGTGTTTTGCAAAAGCACATATATGCACACTTTCATTATTTAAAGTTAAATGAATTTGGTACCATTTTAATATTAAAGAAACATTTAAATGGGCCAATAATTTGTCTAAGATTCGACTGTTAGCAAATGATATACCCAGGCCTTTTTTTTTTTTTTTTTTTTGAGTTGGAGTCTTACTCTGTCGCCCAGACTGGAGTGCAGTGGCCGCTCCTGGCCACCGCAACCTCGACCTGCTGGGCTCCGGGGATCCTTCCGCCTCAACCTTCCGAGTAGCCAGAATTACAGGCACGCACTACCACGCCCGGCTGATTTTTTTATTTATTGTAGAGATGAGGTCTCGCTGCCCAAGCGGGTCTCGAACCCGTGGGCTTAGATACCCAGGTCTTCTAACTAAGATAGGCATGGTACAAAACACGATGCAACTGATTCCACACAAGGTCTAATTTGTGGCAATCTTATAGCCTGACAACCATATCTCACACATAAAATCTTGCTTTCAAACAAGGATTTTTTTTTTTAATTTTCTGCAGAATTTACTACAGATCATGTCATAAAACAAAAGCAGATCATTCTTAAAGTGTCAAATTTGTGAGTTTATTAATCTAAATGAAAATATATGACCCCCATCACAAAGAGATAACCCTGAATCTACTTTGAAAATCTAATCAAAGAAGTATTATCTATGTGGAGACCATGTGTAGGTTATCATATTATACCAAATAGAGGGCTGTGGTCTTCACAGAACATACAAAGTCATTGGCAACCAACTGATCATGAGTATTCTAATATTTGGAGAAATATTGGGAAAACTAAAAAACTGCCCTGGCCATTGTTTATTGTTGCACATCCAGAAGCCTTACAGACCCAGCCGAGATTAGTTTGAAACAAGAGTCTTTTTTAATCCAGTAAATCTTCAGAGTCCAATACATTTAAGGCTAATCAGAGACTAAAGAACCTTTGTAGAGGTGAGTAGGCTCAGAAATCTGTGGGACCTGGGCAGTTCTATTATGAATCAGCATGTTCTGATCAAAGACATGGAATTACTCAAGTGTCTGTTAAGAATTTCTGGAAAGCACTTCAATGTCAATGACCACTAACACATTATTTCCTAATATGATGATTCCTGATCTGAGACAGAGGCATAAAAAATATTGCCGGCTATCAATTTTACTTCACTGCCTCTGTTCTCCAAAGAAAAAATCTTATTTTTTCCCATAAGAAACTCGCAGAATCAACTGAACGTTAATCAAAGAGCAGATAATTAAGTAAAAATGGAGAAGAGAGAACCTCTTGTTACATAGAAAATTGCATGAAATGATTCATCATCGTAAGAGAAGAACCATTTTTCCAGTAGCCCCACCACCGTGAATATTTTCATGAGCCCGGGCCACCTTTTCCAACGGATACCGAGAACCTATTACAGGTTTCAACCAACCAATTTCCATTCCAGCTTGAAGGGCGGTTGCAAATTGCTGAAATTCCTCCCTGGTTGAGGAAAAGAAATGAACTCCAATGATACTAGCCTCCTTGGCCATGGTATCCCGAGGGTTCTGTTGCCAACAACTATGACGCTTCCTCCGTATGACAGAAGATTCAAATCTTTACTAAGATTTACATTCGCAAACATTTCAATAATCACATCAATTCCTCTCTCACCAACAGATTTCTTAATTTTATCAATGTAGTTAACTTCTCGGTGATTAAACACTTCATAGGCTCCATTTTGCAAGACAACCTTCCGTCCCTCCTCAGTGCCAGCCGTGCCCAAAACCCTCAAGCCATAAGCTCTAGCAATCTGGACGCTGCTAAGCCAACTCCTCCGCTAGCCCCGTGAACCAGAACGCTCTAGCCAGCCTTCACGCGGGCACTGTGGATCAGAGCTCGAAACGCCGTGAAACATGGGACACCGATGGCCGCGCCTTGCTGGAAGTCCAGCTCGTCGGGCAGTTTGTAGACGGTGTGGTCTGCTGCCAGCGCGTACTCCGCGTAGCCCCCAGAGAGCGTGCTGGTCGTGAAAACCCTATCACCTAGCTTGACAGCAGACGCACGGTCTCCAATAGCTTCCACCACCCCAGCCACGTCGGAGTCAGGCGTGTAGGGCAGGGGTGGCTTCCTGCTGTACGTCCCGGAGCGATTGCACGTCTCCACGGGGTTCACAACACAGGCGTGGACCCTGATTAGAACCTGGTGGTCTTTTGGAATCGGACGGCTACATCCGACTGCAGTTTCAGGACTTCGGGTCCACCAAACTCAAACACTCTGACAGCTCTCATCAATCTCTGTCCAGTCGCCAAGGCGATCTAGATACCGGCCCCGAGGGCGAACCCCACGCTGCGCGGGCTCCTTCCCACAGCGCAAGGGAGGCCGGGCAGCCTCCAGGCCTGGCAGGCTCCGCCGCGCCCAAACAAGGATATTTTTTAAAAGTCACACTGAAAGATTTCCAATGATTAAATTTTAAAACGTGAAATTATAAAACAATTTTAGCTACGCTGCTTTAGAAATGTCCAAATATTCCCATACTATTCCCTAGTTTCACAGTCTACTCCTCCTCACAATGGAACTAGCAGTTCCCAAACATCAGGCCTCCTTGCCTGAACATCTCTCTCCTTACCTAACCAAACTCACTTTGGCTAACTTCTCCTAGCCATTCTTCAAGATTTGTGTCACTTCCTGAACAACATCTGAGCTACAGGGTCCTTCAGTGGAACACCACTACACACACTTCTCCCTTCTGGGCCATCTCTGCCGCTAACTTCAAGCACCTGGAGAGTAAGATCTGTGTCTTATCTGTTTATCTCCAGTGCTGACCACAGGGCCTGGAACAGAGAAGGTACCAATAATGCATTTTTTGCAAGGACCGAGTCTTGTTAAAACCTAAATTCAAATCTAAATCAAACTTAGTTTTGTTTAAGTCTAAGTTCCTATTTACTATTGAACAAGGCTATATGACGTTAAGCAATTCATTTAGCCCTTTACATTTCAATTTCCTATGTCTAAAATAGGAAAATTACTAACTGTGCTTCTTCCAAGATGTGCTGAGAATCAATGAAAATACTGTATAAGTGTTTTGAAAAATGTTAAGTATTATGCATGCAAAGGCAACTAGTAAGAGTAAATAAAATTCCTTTCTGATTGAACTACCTATTTGTCTAATACTTGAAAAAAATCCATTAACATTTTTAAAAACATTCTTTTGTTAAGTAAAGAACTTGGGAGAAATGGTTCCACATTATGGATAAACTTAACTATAACTGACGAATAGAATCATATGTAATACTGTCCTCTAAACAGCTTCAAAGAACTCTGACAATGATTTTTAGCATTCAAAGAAATACATTTTAAAAGTATTATGAGAAAAAAGAAAATCTTAAAAGCTGTTACATTAAAATAATTTTCCCTTTTTATAAAAGGACACTTTATCTATCCAAAAGCTAAAAAGTATGAACACTGACCAAAAGGCACATTAATAGCAGACAGAATAAATAAAACTGAATTCCTTAGTTATTCTTTTCAAGAATTTCCAAAGCCTCAAAGGTTGTATCAAAAAGTACTTTTTGTACTGAATCAAATGTCAAAATACTTAGGGTTTTTTACTTCTACATTTCATGCAGCACTTATTCAAAACCTTATAATGACAGGAATATAGATTATAATAGTGTTCTAAAATAAACCCAATCTCTTTACTTGGAACCTAGAAATATTTGCCATTAAAAAAAAAAACCTAATAAAAGTGTTCCTCCTTAAAATTTAAGTTCATTATACTTTGGGTCCCACTGGAGAAATTGCTACCTATTATATTCATGTTATAGTATTTTAACATGACAGTACTTGGCTTGGACATTAAATGAAATTTTTACCCCTAAAATAACCAAGCTTTGTTTTTTCTCAAACAAAACAAGAAAAAGCAAACTGCCAGAAAAATAATAACCATTATTCTAACTTGCTCCAATGTTTCATAACAGACCTAGATTCCCTGAGTTTTGTAATAAAGCTGGGTGGAATGTTTCCTTCCTTTTCTTCCCTCCCCTCCCAAGTTTCCTTCCCTCCTCCCCCTTCCTCCTTCTCTCCCTCTCCCTCCTCTCCCCTTTCCTTTCCTACTTTTCCTTCTCTTCCCTTCATTTCCTTCTCGTTCCTTCCTTCCTTTTTTTTCTTAAATGATGAATAATACATTCATCTGGCTTAAAATTCACATAAGTTCAAATGAGTTTAGAGTCAAGAGTTCACCTTTCAACACTTCCTCTCTGAACCAACCAATACTAATTTTCTTATATCCTTCCAGAAGAATTTTATGCCTATGCAAGAAAATAAATGTCCCATTTATAGCTCTCTTTACACAAATGCTAAGCTATAATCACACAGATCTGCACTTTCTCTAATACTGTATCCTACGGTTGGTTTTATTCTACTGATTCTCAAACATTTTGGTCTCTGGAACCCTCTACCTTCCTAAAAATAACTGAAAATTCCAAAAAGCTTTTGTGTATATGTGAGCTATGACTATTTATCATAACAGAAATTAAAATTGGGTTTTAAAACTAAGTATTAATTTGTTCTAAAATAACAATAAACTCATGGCATTTTAACATATTTCTATGAAAAACAACTATATTTTCCAAAACAAGAAAATAATTTTTAGCAAAAAGAGTGTCATTGTTTTTATGTTTTTGCAAGTCTCTTCAGAGCCTTGCTTAATAGAAGAGAGCTGGGTTGTCATATCTGTTTCTATATTGAATCAGTATCAGTTGTGATGCGCTGTTTTAGTTAAATGAAAAAAATTTAGCCTCACACAGATATGCAGATGGAAAAGAAAGACAAATTTTTATAGCTTTTTCAAATAACTGTTCTTCTCCTGAAACTTGACAAGTGGTAGTTTCTTAAATGGTTAGTTGCAACATGAAATCTGAAACTATCAATGAGCTTTCTGTACCCTATTCCACCAAAACCCACTGGTCTATCCCCTACTTAAATGGATCTTTTAAACACACATTTTATAAAATCATGCACTGCTGATTTGGGAAACATAAATTCACTGAGTTTTGTAGATCTTCCCAATGTTGATACATTTTACGATTCAATATGTTTTAAAAATACATTTGCTTTTATCACCATTTATCTCATAAGAAGAGTCTTTTTTAGTACTGGGAAGTTAATAAGGTCACAGCAGTAGAGCCAAATTTTCCAAGATTTTAATTTTTACTTCAAAGCTCAGATTTCATTATTGGCACAAATACTGTCGTTTTCCTTGAAGTGACAGACTTACTTCACTCATTTTTGAGGAAATGTCTGTCAAATATGAAAGTCTAAATAACCATAGTTTGTAAGTCATTCTTTCAAGAAAAAAAAATTTTTTTAATTACACTCAAAGTCACAATTTAATAAAATTAATAGTAATTTTCATTGCTTCACTAGGACATTCTTAAGTAGTGAAACTGGCTTTTTTCTTTTTTTTTTTTCTTTTAACTGCAAGTGTGTGGAAATGAAGATTCATGCTAAGGGACCAGCAGTCTGCCCACCATTGCTTTCGAATCACCAAAGCCAAGGTCAACATAGTAAAGAGGGCAAATAGCATCTTATTGATGATAATGTTAGAGAACAGATTTGATTTTGATTTTACAGTCCCCTTGAAAGGGGTTCAGAGACCTTCAAAGTTTTTTAAAACATACACATTTGAACTTCTATTCTTGTAAGTCCAATACTTGAATGTACTATTTATGTACTACTTTACTCAATAATATCCCATATTGACAGTTTGTTGCTAATTTTTTACTACAATATTGCAATGAATAACTTTATATACCTATATGTCATTTTATAGACAGTAAATTCAAAGAAAAATTTTAAAGTTAAAAAAAGGTAGAACTACATGATAATCTTAGGCATCAATATATTAAAAAAAAAAAAATAGGCTGGGCATGGTATCTCAGCACTTTAGGAGGCCAACGTAGGAGGAACGCGCACATCCAGGAGTTTTGAGACCAGCCTGGGCAACCTATTAAGACCTCATGTCTACAAGAGATAAAAAAAATTAGTGGAATGTGAGGTCATGCGCCTGCAGTCTCTGCTCCCCAGGAGACTGAGGAGGGAGGATCGCTTGAGCCCAGAAGTTTGAGGCTGTGGTGAGCTATGACTGTGCCACTGCCCTCCAGTCTAGCCAACAGTGAGACCCTGACTCAGAAAAAGTGTTTAGTTTTAACCAGTCAATCTGTTAAATACCACTAAAAACATATACAGTCCTAGTAAGTGAAGTTTGAGAAATGCCTTACAGCAAGAAAGGAAAGGTTAAATTTGATATACATACCATACCTTTACGGAAGGGAGGGGAAAAGAAAGTTTTTCACTTTTAATTTTCAAAGCTAAACCAGGAAGTTTAGTTGACGAGTCACTTGAATAAGTTGTACATTAATTTTAGAAGAAGATGATTTGTTTAAATAATTTTACTAGCCAATAGACTTAAATATACTATAATTTAGGTCAGTATTGCCCAACAGAACTTTCTGTGATGACGAAAATGTTCTGTATTTGCACTGTTTCAATATAGTTGCCACTGGCTATGAATTGCTACTGAGCACTTGACATATATTCAATGAAACTAAGAAACTGACTTTTTACTTAATCTTAATTCATTTGAATTGTTAGAATGCATATGAATTGGCAATGCAGATATAAAATACAAACAAGTTTCACAGTTTTGTATTTATAACCCTTCTCCTCTACCTGCCTCATCCACATCAAACCAAAATGAAACACGGAAAACATTAAAAATATGTGCTTTTATCGTCACAAAAACATTTTGTGTTCAAATAAAAAAATAACTTTTGCATGTTAAAATGAAATAAGAATGAAGAGGAGATAAAAGAAATTATCTAATAAACATAACAAAGCCACTAACATATGTTTATAGAAGTAATACAAGTTTACTGAAATTTTTAAAAATTTAAAATGCAGCTATAGAAAATAACCACTACCAACACTGGCAGACAATTGCTACTAACATATTTGTACCTTTTCTTTTTTCTGTCTCTGGGTGTGTGTCTGCTATAAAACAAATATGAATTATTTTGTCAACTGCATTTTTTTGGCTCAGCCATATATCATGAACAGCTCCCCCAGACCAAATTCTTTGCTACAACCTAATTTTCACAACTGTTTGGACACATCATTATCTATGTGATCAGTCCCTCCTCACTGGATACTTAGGCTGTGCTTTGCTGTTTATATTATCCAGGTGTGTGTGGATACTTCTAACTTAGACTGGCACACTAGTGCTGCAAATGTGTTGAGTAGCTTCAGCGACAACATAATCTTAAACTTACACACATGATACACTGCACTCCTTGTATGTTTCCAAAGGCCAGTGGACTTAAAAACAGGCTACTGTCCAAATCACCTGAAGGGATTAGTAATGACACGAATTACTTTGCCACACTCCAAAGTCCTCACTGGGAATCTTTCCAGAGGTGTTTACTTTTCACGGAAACTTCAGGGAATTCTGTGAACAACTGGACCAAGGCTGTTAAACATTTAGAAACCTCTGCCTTAGGCCTCTTCAAGGAATGAGAGAAGCTCTACAGGAAAGAAATCAAGTTGAGCAGTTATCATTCATGCAACACAAGGCATTTTACTACATGACGAGAAAATTTAGCTGAAAACTATCCTGCAATTAGTAAAAATATGATACACTAACATTTTAACATTAGTGTTAGACAACAGGTTTTTTTTCTTTTGAAATTAACAGCTCTTGAGTAGCATCAAATTCAGTGATTACAAAGTTTTGAAAATGTAACTATGAAGTTCCATCTCAACTAACAGTGCAGAAAACTGTGAGAACTTCACCCTCACCCTTGTAAGAATAAGCTGGTTAACGAAAATAATCATAATTTTTGGAGCTCATCAGACACCTAAGTTTTTTTTATCTTATATTTGCAATGTCCAACCAGGTGAGATGCGTTTCAGAATGACAAGCTCCTCTAAGGAAAAAAGGGACACATGATCTGTTTTTCCATTGGCAATAGCAGCCGTAAAAGCAGGAAGGAGAACAACAGAAGTTCTAATAAATCATTAAAGGCCAAGTATGAACTAACAGTATAGAATCCCTGAGAGCTCCAACACAAGGACCGTCTAACTCTTTTCTAGAAATTTCCACTGGGTCATCAAGAGGACACAGGGCAGTGAAAGAGATCTGAAATGCCACCCTCTGGGCACAGATGTGCTGGCCTTGGCAAGGTCCGAGGATAGGGCAGGAATACCCAGAAGCCTATGAACAACACCCCACAGGAATCCTCCTTGAGTAAAAAAGTGGTGATTAGCTGCCAATGAAAGACGTGGTCAAAAACTGTCCGTGCCCTGGAATCTACTCAGGTCCAAAACAAAAGCCGTTTGCTGAAGAGAAAGAGTAAGAAAGTCGCCTGCATCCTGTTGACCATTCTTTGACCTAAAGAAAAAATTTTCTACCACTGGAAGACGGGCAAGTAATTCTCTCGCCCTCCTGTGACAGGCAAAGGTCAACTACCATTTTCAGCATGGTAGACAATCTATTCATGCCCAGAATTCTGGACTATTACAAAGCAAAAACATATTGCTGCTAATGGAAGTGTAGGAAACTTGCTCACTCCGGAGGCCCCCTAAAGATACCAGGCAGAATTTGGTTGCCAAAGGGTATGTGGGGGAGGGGGGAGGGAACCCACCTACACTCTAGTTCAGGGATCAACAGCAGAGTTGAGTATGGTAGTTAGATGTTACCACAAGGCTTGTGAATATCTGATCCTTAACAGAAAAAAATGTACTAACCCCTGATCTGGACCTTCAGCTGAGGAGGCTCAAAGGCTATCAGCAACTAGGGTGGCGAGAAGGGGGAGCCCTGAGAAAGCCCCCCCTGAGACTCAGGGGCACAGACACCACCTATGACTAAGGCAGGCACAAAAGAATGGGGGCCAAAAAAGAGGACAAAAACCATACACAGACACCTAAAACCTCCCCTGCACTCCCATCCCAAGCATTGCACCAAGTAACAACAGCTATCTGCTGCTGAGTGAGGGACAATAAAGCAAAGAAAGACCCCTCCACCCCTCCCCTCCCGATGAGACAGACCTGCTAAGATTTGAGGGTAGAGCAGGCACCAAAAGAAAATCCTTCTGAATCACATTAAAAGCAGGGTATCCACACTCCATCATTAGAGGGATCTGAAGCTTGCAGCAACAACAAAATCAAACTAGCAACTACTGCTGGGATTAACTCAATTTCTCAAACTAACCGCCTGACAGAGAGAGAACCATACCCATTTCTAGGCATAAATATTATTTATATCAGTCTCTACTGTTATTTTATATACAATGACCAGCATTCAATCACAACCTAAGAAAACTCCAAAATAAGAAAATACAACCCCCTGTAAAGAATTCAACATTCAACATGTCCAGATGCAGAAATGGCCCACACAATAGAACTATTACACAAAAACTTTTAAATAACTATAATTGGCCGGGTACGGTAGCTCACATCTGTAATCCTAGCACTTTGGGAGGCCAAGGCACGAGGATTGCCTGAACCCAGGAATTGGAGACCAGTCTGGGCAACACAGCAAGACCTTATTGCTACAAAAATAAATAATTTAGCTAGGTGTGGTGATGCATGCCTGTAGTCCCAGCTACTCAAGAGGCTGAGGTGGAAGAATTAATCACTTGAACTGGGGCGGGGGGGAGTTTGAGGCTGCAGTGTGCCATGATCATGCCACTGCACTCCAGCCTGGGCGACAGAGTGAGACTATGACTCAAAAACCAAAACATAAAAATAACTATGATTAATAAAGGCAATATGTCCTAGTAGAAAAGGTAGACAACATGCACAAAAAGATGGGGAATTTCAGCAGATAAATGGAAACTATTCTAAAAAGAGTCAAATGGAGGTTGGGCATGGTGGCTCATGCCTGTAATCCCAGTACTCTGGGAGACTGAGGTGGGAGAATCACTTGACCCCAGGAGCTCAACACCAGCCTGGGCAACATAGTGAGATCGCGCCTCTACAGAAAAATTAGCTGGGTGTTGAGCCGTGATCGTGACCAACTGCACTGTAGCCTGGGCAACAGAGTGAGAACCTGTCTCCAAAAAATAAAAATAAAAAATAAGTCAAACAGAAATGCTAAAATTCCCAAGTAGTTTCTTCATAATCTTATTCTTATAATGCCAAGTAAAACTCTGGCATTTAGTATATAACAGACCTGAAAGCAATCTCAAGAATCCTTAATATTATTTTCTGAATCAAATAAGAAATTCCCTTTTTAAAAAACCTGCCTCTACACACTAACTTTAGCAAAATCTGCTAGTGTGCAATATACTTTTATCCTAGATTATTCCACGACTTTCCTGAGCAGCACCATTCTGACATGGACAGATCTGTCAAGGCTCCAGAAGCAACACCCATTATAGGGTTGACAAAGACACTTCATAAAAACGGAATTTCCTCCCAGACAGACAATACTCTCATTCTATTCTCAGTCTTGCTGTGCAAACTTTTTCATATTAGAATATCCAAACAATAGCAAGTTATATAGTTTAAAATAAAGTTTTTCTCATTTTCCAAGTATTTTTTAGGCTTGAATAGTAAACTGAATTAAAGTCTGGTTTCCATGATTCTAGATTCCTTTAGCTTATCTACAGAACCATGAGTTAATCTAGGTTCTAATCCTAGCTTTTAAACTGACAAGCTAGGTGACACTGAACAGTTATAAAAGGTTCAAGCATTACTTAATGGAGAAAATATCCAAAAAAGTCAGATATGCTAAGATGACTTCTAATTTCCTGTACACCTCATCTCATAACACTTAACAAACACTATTTATACCTATTTGCTTTTTTTATTTTATCTATTTTTTTTTTTTTTTTTTGAGTTGAAGTCTTACTCTGTCGCCCAGACTGGAGTGCAGTGGCCTCGACCTGTTGGGCTCCAGCGATCCTTCCGCCTCAGCCTTCCAAGTAGCTGGAACTACAGGCACGCGTTACCACGCCCGGCTAATTCTTTTGATTTATTGTAGAGATGAGGTCTCGCCTGCCCAGGCGGGTCTCAAACCCGCAGCCTCAGGCAATCCACTCACCTCAGCCTCCCAAGGTGCGGGATTACAGGCTGAGCCACCGAGACTGGTTGCTTTTTTTTTTTTTTAAGAAAATCTTTTTCCCTACCTTTTCCAACTTAAGTATATAGCTCTGTCTTAAAACAGAGTATATTTTAGAAGAATATAATTCATAATTGTACTCTATATACGTGATAATAAACAAGTGCAAAAAGCTGTCAATTATTTAAGTGACTATTCTCTAGCTCATTTTTGAAGTTCAGGATGATGTTTCAACTGGAACTAGTTAATGTTAGCAATGTCAGCTGTGACACAAACATGTTTTTTATTAATTTACATTAAATATTTTTACTGGATTTCAATTTGAGGTCTGGTATTACAAGCCCTATGAAAGCACATGAAAAAGTGAAAGTCTTTGCCTTCAAAGGAAGATAGTAAACTTATGGTCTAGATGAGAACCAGCAGAATGAGTGAGGGGGAGGTTGTCTCACTGGCAAATTTTCAGAGATACAAACAACTTTGCTATAACAACTGTTTTAAGTTCTTGTTTGAATTAAAAATAGATCTCAAAAAACCTTCAGCAGAATACACATGTGAAGAGTTATTTACCATTTAGCATTGTATCTATGAAATCTATAAAGAAAGGATATCAAGCAAGTTTCTTATTATCTAACATCTCCTTCACTCTAACAAGCAGTAAATAGCATATGGGGGGATGGAAAGTTTTCTTATAATACACTTTATAGTTCAACAGATATAGAAATTAAAGTCTTTCAAAGATATACAAAATTTCAAATGACCACATACAATACAACTAGTTGAGTTATGCTGCCACCCACAGGACAAAGAATAAATAGCAAAGCAATCCTCGCTCTAATTTTAAACACTAGCAGACTCTGGCTCAGTTTATTGGCAGTTAGGTAGTTAAGAAAGCTTTTATATGCAATCTGGTGTCTGTGAAAACTGAATCAAAGTTAAGTACTGTTAACCGATTATGTTTAGCTTCTATTAATTTTCATTATTAATTGGTTTGAGAGTTAAATTATATATTTAGCTTAACACCAAGATATTTAGAGCTTAAAAGACATCAAAATTAGTTATTCAAATGAGTTAACTTCCTTTTAAATAAAATAGTTGACAAACAGCATTTAAACAATTGTAAATTTTACCCCATTTGGAGTAAGAATTGCAACAACTTCTCCCTCCTCCTTTGTCTTTGTGGTCTCTCCCCATCAGAACTCTGATACAGGCTAGTATTATTGTTTCTAGTTTTCCCACTTTAATGTTACTGTCCTGACCTGGGACCCAAATCTCTGTTTAAATACTGTTTATTGGGGCTAATACACAGGTCTCTGTTTAAATACTGTTTATTGGGGCTAATACACAGTGTAAATTCCAAACCACTGCAAACACACACACACACACACACACACACACACACACACACACACACACACACACACACACACATACCTGTTAATGGGTTACTGACTATAAAGCTATTACGTCAAAACATCAGAATGTTTTTATTTGGTGAAAGTGAAAATACACTCTCAGCTGGGCACGGTAGCTCACGCCTACAATCCCAGCACTTTGGGAGGCTGAGGTGAAGGCTTAAGACCAGCCTGGGCAACTTGGAGAGACCTTATATCTACAATAAATTTAAAAATTAGCCAGGCATGGTGGTGCATGCCTGTAGTTCCAGTTACTTGGAAAGCTAAGGGGGAGGGATCACCTGAGCCCAGCAGGTCGAGGCTGCAGTGGCCGTGAGCATGCCACTGCACTCGCCAGACTGGGTGACAGAGTGAGACTCCAATTCAAAAAAAGAAAAAGAAAACTCACAATTTGATAAAGCACATTTACAATATTTATCAACATTAATTGGGGAGAAAATGCCTCACAATTGTTCCAATGGATTCTGGACTCAGAAATAAACTAAAAAAATGAAATGTGGAAGTATTATTGAAGACAATTAAAGAGTAAAGGATTTTATATTGATTACAGTAGTACTCTACTGTATCTCATCCACAGTTTGCCTTGCTAATGTTTCAGTTACCCACAGTCCAAAAGTATTACATAGAACATTCCAGAAACAAATTTTTAAGTTTTAAACTGCATGCCAATCTGAGTAGCAGCATGAAATCTCACACCATCAAGCTCCATCTTGCCTGAGACATAAATCATTCCTTTATCCAGACTGATGACATTATCCACCCGTTAGTCATTTAGTGGCCATCTGCTATCAGATAAACTATCATTATATCACAGTGCTTATGTTCAAGCAGTCCTTATTTTATTTCACCATGGTTCCAAAGAATAAGATGTTGGCAATTTGGATATGCCAAAGAGAAGCTATAAAGTGCTTCTTTTAAGTGAAAAGGTGAAACTTCTTGACTTGTTAAGATCTACAGTAAGAACAAATGTTCTAACAGTGAAATTGTGAAAGAAAAAGAAATTCACAGTATTTTCCTGTAACATCTCAAGCTAGTAAAAGTTACAGCCACAATGCATAATTAAATACTTAGTTAAGATGGAAAAGGCATTAAATTTGTGAGTGAAAGACACAAATGTGTTGATAGCAACTGGGTTTGGTACTATCTGAAGTTTCAGGCATATCCACTGAGGGGGTCTTGAAATGTAACCCCAGCAGATAAGAAAAGGGGAGACTACTGTAAATTCAATTATCCAAACTGTAGTGAGGCAAAACAGGATATTTTAAATACTGTTCAAATAACTATTGTATCAGGCAAAAAAAAAACCCCAGTGATTTAAAATAACAGCCAGGCTCGGTGGCTCAGTCTGTAATCCCGTGCCTTTGGGAGGCTGAGGTGAGTGAATTGCCTGAACCCGCGGGTTCGAGACCCGTCTGGGCAACTTGGCGAGACCTCCTCTCTACAACAAATCAAAAAATTAGCCGGGCATGGTAGCACATGCCTGTAGTCCAGCTACTGAGGCAGAAGGATCGCTGGAGCCCAGCAGGTCAAGGCTGCAGTGGCTGGGAGTGGCCACTGCACTCCAGTCTGGGCGAGAGTGAGACTGCAACTCAATAAATAAATAAATAAAACAAAGCTTGAATAAACAAATATGGTGTAGTCACAAAATGAATTATTCAGTCACTAAAAAGGAATGAAATATTAATTGGGAATTATTAATGAACCTGAAAATATTATGCTAAGTTAATTAAGTCAGACACAAAAGGCCACAGATTCCCTTTGTATGAACGTGGCTCACATCCAACACTTTGGGAGGCCAAAGCAGGAAGATTGCTTGGGCTCAGAAGTTGGAGATCAGCCTATGCAACATAGTGAGATCTCGTCTCTACAAAAAATATCAAAATAATTAGCCAGGTGTGTGGTACAAGCCTGTAGGCGCAGCTACTCAGGCAGCTGAGGATGAAGGATCACCTGAGCCCAGGAGGTCAAGGCTGCCACCCGTAGTCTGAGTGACAAAATAAGAGCCAAAAAAAAAAAAAAAGAAGAGGAAGAAGAAATATCCAGTATGGGAAAATACACAAATATATAAAAGACAGAAAGCAAATTAGTGGTTGCCAGGGTCTGAAGGAGGAGAGAATACAGAGTGACTGCTAAGAGTACTAGGTTTCTTTGAGGGGTGACTAAGATGTCCTGAAATTGATGGTAATGGGTGCATATCTTTGTGACTCCTAAAAAAACCCACTGATTTGCATAGATTTCATTTTTATTTATTTATTTACAAACCCTTGTGTCCAGGGCTGACTTTCAATAGATCGTAGCAAGGGAGCTGCTCTGCTACTTATGAAACCCCGACCCAGAAGCAGGTCGTCTACAAATGGTTTAGCACCAGGTTCCTGACGAATGTGCAGTGCATTATCGGACAAGGGGGCGACTGCCTTTAGGCCACACTCTGTGTCCCAGGATTGTGTACATTCTAAAAGGATATGTGAATTATATCTCAATAAAAACGATGGATTTTAAAATTGGGAAAAACTATATAGCAAAGCTTCTTTCTCACTCATGTGAAAAACCAGTCCTGAGAATCTGTTCCATGTTATCCTCTAGAATCCAGGTAACACTGGCAGGAAAAGGGAAACATGAAAAATTGCAAAACCAATTTCAAAGGCTTCACTTCACCATATATAAATATTTCAGCTTCACTCTTAATTCATGAGCCAAATCAAGTCACTTACCCAAGTCTAATTTCAGTGGGATAGAGAAGTCCAATCCAACCATGTGTGCAGAAGAAAAGAGAATTGGAATCACCTGGTCAATAGTACTATTGACTATCACATTCAACTAATGAGTGCTTCACTTAAAGACTACAATAGGCCAAAAGAAACCAAGGTTCTTAAATCAGGATCCTTGCCTTTAAGAAGCTTACAATGTTGCCAAAGAGATATTTCTAACTGGTAACTAAATATACACCAAAGTGCTAAACTGAGGAGTACAGCAGCAACATAAAGTGCTCTCACAGAAGCAAAGGAAAAAAAACTTGATTAATTAAGCCTGCCCAAAATAGTGAAATTAAAAGCTGAGCAAATCCTAACAGACAAATAGAATGCCCTTCTTGCAGAAAGGGAGGGGACGAAAGTGAGACAGGAGATAGCTAGAGAAAGGCTAGGCAGACAGACAGGAGAGTCCTCTGGTAACAATGTAGTGAACTCCTGGCAGGCCTCTCAGGCTCAGTGTTGGTAAACAAACTCCCTGCAAGCCTCTCAAGCTAGAGCTAAAGTCCTCACTGCTGGGATTGAAAAGCAACCAATCAGAACAGCAACAGCTCACTGCCAGTGTTAGCCAATCGGCTTGGACTTAGGGCTATACAAGCGCCAGGTTTTGGGTCCCAGATGGGCAACCCCTTCGAGCCCCCTCCAGCTGTGGGAGCTTTTCTGTCCTTAATAAATCCTGCTTTCTCATTTTCCGGCTGTCCATGTCCCTCATTCTTCCTGGGCATGAGACGAAGAACTTTGACCCCGAAGAGCTGCAACCTGAAGAGCTGCAGAATATCACTGGAGTCGAAAAGTCACGCACCTCAAAAGCTGGCTTGCCAGCCGACAGTGCCAACTGAACCAGAAGAGCTGCCGGAGGAAGGCAAGACTCCAAAGCTGAGGCACCCAGGGGGCTAGGTTTGCCAGCCCACCAAACCAGCAACACTCTCAGAGTTTGGCTTGCCAGCCCGTTAGAGCCAACACCCTGGGGACTAGGCTTGCCAGCCCTCCCTCCCCATCACAACACTCAGGGCTTGGCTTGCAGGCCCATTAGAGCTGACACTTGTGGGGCTAGGCTTACCAGCCCCTCCACAACCCTCTCTGGGACTTGGCTGGCTGACCCATTGAGCTGACACTCCTGAAGCCAAGGCTGACCTGAAAAATTAGCATCAAAAGTAGTGGTAAAAGAAACCAAATGAGAAAAGACACAAAGATGAAAAGACATAGCTTTTCTAAATTAAATATATTTAATTTATATTTTATTAATTAAATATATTTAATTTATATTTTATTAATAAATATCCAGTAGGAACTGGGACAACACACTGATACTTCTGAACATTCTAAAATCATAAATATATTTAATTTAGAAAAGCTATGTCTTTTCATCTTTGTGTGTATATATATATATAACTATATATATATAGTTGCACTATATTACTGAGTTCAGAGTGCAAAGAGTCTTTAAATCTTGGTTTAAAAATATTATTTTTGCTCTTTGAATAAACGGAGAGTCAAAAGGCTAAGAAAGTGGGTGACATGATAATTCTGAGAACCATAAACAAAATGGATTAGAAGAAGATGCAGGGCCAAGATATAAACTAGAAATCATTTTCTATTGTTCAAGCAAGTACCAATGAGAATTTAAACTAGAGAGATGGCAGAGGTAAATCTGAGCTATTTCACAAGGTGGAAAGTTAGCAAGACTTTTAACTCATTTTATATCCCTATCCTATCCTATTATCACATCCCAGTATATTAAAATTATCAGTATACCTTACCCCTAAAAAGTGCTAAAGAGCCGGGCTCGGTGGCTCAGCCTGTAATCCCGCGCCTTGGGAGGCTGAGGTGAGTGGATTGCCTGAGCCCGCGGGTTCGAGACCCGCCTAGGCAACTTGGTGAGACGTCATCTCTATAATAAATCAAAAAAAAAACAAAACTAGCCAGGCGTGGTAGCGCATCCCTGTAGTTCCAGCTACGTGGAAGGCTGAGGCGGAAGTATCGCCAGAGCCCAGCAGGTCGAGGCTGCGGTGGCCGGGAGCGGCCACTGCACTCCAGTCTGGGCGACAGAGTGAGACTCCAACTCAAAAAAAAAAAAGAAGTGCTAAAGAATAAACATGTATCTTAATTATCCTATAACCGTAGCATCTAGCACACTGCTTGGCACATGAACACTAAATGTTAAACTGAACATTCTAAAATCATTATCACTCTCTTCCTACCTCAAGTCCCCTCTATTAAACTCCTAACATTTTTATGAAACCAAAATGAACTTTGAGACTTCTCATCCTAACTCTCTTCCGAATATGGAAATTACACAGTAAATTACTAACCCTTACAATGTTTCTCTGACTTTAGCAATGCATCCCCAGACACTTCCTCCTCCTTTTCATTACCAATGGGCCCACAATTTTTTTTTTTTTTTGAGTTGGAGTCTCACTCTGTCGCCCAGGCTGGAGTGCAGTGGCCGCTTCCGGTCACCGCAGCCTCGACCTGCTGGGGTCCAGCGGTCCTTCTGCCTCAGCCTTCAAAGTAGCAGGAACTACAGGTGCACGCTACCATACCTGGCTAATTTTTCTGATTTACTGTAGAAATGAGGTCTCGCCAAGTTGCCCAGGCGGGTCTCAAACCCACGGACTCAGGCAATCCACTCACCTCAGCCTCCCAAGGCGCGGGACTACAGGCTGAGCCACCGAGCCCGGCTAAGGGCCCACAATTTCTTACCCAAGATGGCTAGGGGCCAGATTTAGAAAGTATTATGACATAAATACCACATATTATGCAAAATATCCAGTAGGAACTGGGACAACACACTGATACTTCTGCAAGAAAATAAATGCATGTTCCCCTTAAGTTCCTCAGAAGAGTTTAGATCAAGTTTTACTAACTCATAAGTTTTTTGGTTTTTGGGTTTTTTTGAGTTGGAGTCTCACTTGATCGCCCAGACTGGAGTGCGGTGGCCGCTCCCAGCCACCGCAGCCTCACCTGCTGGGCTCCGGTGATCCTTCTGCCTCAGCCTTCCTAGTAGCCGGAATTACAGGCATGCATACCACGCCCGGCTGCTTTTTTTTTTTTTTTTATTTATTGTAGACATGCGGTCTCGCTGCCCAGACGGGTCTCGAACCCGCGGGCTCAGGCAATCCACTCACCTCAGCCTCCCAAAGGCAAGTGATTACAGGCTGAGCCACTGATCGCAGCTCTAACATCAAATTTTTTTAATCTTAGAATTGCAGATAAAGAACTATGGACCTGTAATTCACCTAGTCTACTATAATCACCAATTCCCTACACCTTTCTTTCCTACTCCAAACCATCTTATATTCTCTTTCCACATTAATCTTCTAAGGTGCAACTTCTGGCATTTAAAGGCTTCTACAATCTGGCTTCTATATGCCTTTTTACTCTTAACTCCTCCCAAACCCCCTGAAATGTCTTACAATTGATCTTCATAAGACCATTCCTTATTACCTGAGTATATCCCAAACCTCTTCCAGCCTTTGCTCATGAAGTACTCTTATACCAAAACCCATCTTCTCCAAACACCTCCCCATTCTTCATGATATATCCACTGTGAATGATGCCTTCATTTTTATTCCTCTACCTGGGTGTGATCATGACACTTCTGCTCTTACACAGCACTTTCCTTGTACTGCTTGGCACCATAGTTCCCTGAATAGTTCTTATTGTTCCATTAGTCTACTTAGCAGAAATTATGATTTAATCCTTTGAGTTTCATATGTTGCTTTTTCTAATTTTGAAATAAATGCTAAAGTCACTGATTTTCAAACTATTATTTTCCAATACATACATTTTAGGGCTTCAAATTTCCCTAAAAAAAAAAAAAAAACTTTGGCTTAAACCCAAAAGGCTTGATAGGTTGTATAAGCACCATTCGGTGCTTATTTAATAAGCAAAATGTGTTTATTTCCACTATAATTTCCTCTCTCACACATGGGTTTTTGAAAGTATATTTTTACAGTTTCAATCATATAGAGATTTTAGTTACTTTTGCTACTGACATCTAATTTAATCCTATTGTAAGTCAAAGAACATACTCTATGAGCAGCATATGTAGTCATTTCTGTAGACAACCTGGGTTTATTTGAAAAAAATATGTTTCTGCAATTAATGAGTGCTGAGTTCTAATTAAGTCAAGTTTATTATTGTTCAAAATGTCTATATCTCTACTGTTTTTTAATTGTTTTCTTCTGCTTATTCAGTTACCAAGAGACATGACTGTGAATTTATTTGTTTCTCCTTTTGCGTTTGTTAATGTTTGTGGCTATGTTATTAGGAATATACAAATTCAGAATTGTTATCTTCCTAGTACCCGAACCTTTTGTTTCAATAAAAAGTTCTCTTTATATCCAATAATACTTCTTGCTCTGAATCTACTTTTTTTTTGAGTCGCAGTCTCACTCCGTTGTCAAAGTTGGAGTACAGTGGCACGCTCACAGCCATCCCAGCATCAACCTGCTGAGCTCAGGCAATCCTTCTGCCTCAGCCTTTCAAGTAGCCAGAACTACAAACGTTAAAAAAAAAAAAATTTCTTGTATTGTAGACACGAGGTCTCACCAAGTTGCCTAGTCTCGTCTTGAACCCCTGGGCTCTGGCAATCCTCTCATCTTGGCCTCAAAAAAGTGCTGGGATTACAGGCTTAAGCCACCATGCCCAGCCTGAATCTATTTTTTATGATACTGATATAGCTATATTATCTTCCTTTTGGCTAACATTTCCATAATATAACTTTTTCCATCATTTGCTTTCAATTTTTTTGTATTCTTAATATTTTAGGTGTAGCTCTTGTTAGCAATATTGTAGAATTTCATCCGGTCTGATAACTGTTTTCCTTTTTTTTTACTGCAGCACTTACATCTTTAACACTTCATATAATAGTAGATATGCTGAAGTTCAAACTTATTATCCTACCATTTGTTTTCTGTTTGTCCCATCTATTCTCTGTACCTTTTCTATTATTTCTTGACTTCCTTGATTATTTTTAAATTATTCCATTTTCTCCCTCCTATAGCTTATTGATTACACTTTCTTTTACTATTCATTTAGTGGTTATCTTAATCCAGGCTGCATCTTTGCCTTATAGTCTAAAATAAATTAGTGCTTTACCATTTCCTACACAATGCAAGGGCCTTAGAACATGTTCGATCAATGTACTCCCTTTCACCACGTTACTGTCTTGAGTCTTGACTATATATATTTTTATACCCTACATTACCATTACTGTTGATCTAATACTCACATATGAGAAGGGACCCCAAAACACCCAGAGTTATCTATTGGAGGGCAGGCCCCTTGTAGTGCTGGCTTTCCCTGCTAGTTAAGTGTTCTAGGAACCCATCAGCATCAGTATACCAGCTAGCGTTGTTGTGAGGGGCTGCATTCAGCAACAGTGAATTTTTTTTTTTTTAGAGATTCTTTCAACGTGTTTGTCCATTTCATGACAGGTGATTTACAAACATACCTGCCCACACCACACTGAGTATTCAGCAGTTTTTGACTAAAAACAGCATGTCACCTGTGGCCCACCCTCTTTATTCACCCGATCTCACCCCAAGCAACTTTTTGTTTCCCCAGATTAAAAAAGTCCTCAGGCAACCCACTTTCAGGTCCCCTCTCACTACTGAGAGTTTTCCTATCTTCTAATAAACTCCAACTTACAAAAGAAAAAGTCCTCAAAAGGAAACATTTTGCTGATGCAGAGGAAGTGAAACAAAAAAATGGAAGAAGCACTAAAAGGCATCAAAACAGACAAGTTCAAAAACTGCTATGAGCAATGGAAAAAGCATCTCCATAGGTGTATTTCATCAAACAGAGAATAATCTGAAGGTGACTGAAATCTAAACATGTAGAATAAATATACAATTTTTTATAAATAAATGCCAGATTTTGGGGGTCCTCCCTCATATTTATCTTTTCTGTTCTTCATTTCTACCTGAATCTCCAAGTTTTCATTTAAGAACATTTTCTATCTGAAGAAACATTCTTCATTATTTCTTTAAAGTGAGAAATTACTGGCAACACTTTCAATTCTTATCTAAAATGTATTTCACCATTTCTCCTGATTTTATGATCACCTCATCTATGACTAGTTATTTCTAACTGTAATGACAAATATTGTCTATAAAAAATTATGGAAACAATTTGATGCCTATGATAATGTCATCTTTCTCCATAGAAACTTACTTTTGCTTGTGGTAAACTTAAGGCAGAGGTTTTAGCAAATCCAGGCCATCTTTTTTTGTTGTTTTTGTTTTTGGGGGTTTTTTTGAGTTGGAGTCTCACTCTGTCGCCTAGACTGGAGTGCAGTGGCCGCTCCCGGCCACCGCAGCCTCGACCTGCTGGGCTCCGGTGATCCTCCTGCCTCAGCCTTCCGAGTAGTTGGAACTACAGGCGCGCGCTACCACGTCCGGCTAATTTTTGATTTATTGTACAGACGAGGTCTCGCCAAGTTGTCCGGGCGGGTCTCGAACCCACGGGCTCAGGCAATCCTCTCACCTCGGCCTCCCAAAGTGCTGGGATTACAGGTTGAGCCACCAAGCCCAGCCAAATCCAGGCCATCTTAATCCAATAAGGAATCAGGCTTCAGATACGAAGGCTAGTCTATTATTTTGTTAGTTTTACTATTCTTGAGATGTGATCCTTCAAGTTTAATGAACTTTATACTCCAATTTTATCCCCCTAACCTCATAAGTGTATCAAAGCTTTATTAAATTTCTCAGTTCACTATCCTCCTCTTCCAGAATAAACAGGTGGCACTAGTAAACAAATGGCTCAAATGTGAGGTTCCCCTCTCTGAGTTTCTTTCTTCTCCCATATCCTGGCCCTATAATTTTTTACATTTTTGCTAGTTCCTTGGTCTAGTGCTTGAAATCGTTCTCAACAGGAGGACAGTCCAAATTATCTAGTCTTATCAGTTATATGCCCACTATTGTATATAACAGTGCCTTGTATACATGGATAGGTAAATGCTAAGTTGTATCGCATTTCCCACTAGGAACCCTGCTAACAACAAGCTCAGTTTTTTTTCCTGACCAAAAAAATCAACTGTGCTAATTAAGGAAGGCAACAAAAAGTCTGTTGCTGTGTTTTTTGAGTCATAGTCTCAGTCTGCCGCCAAGGCTAGAGTGCAATGGCATAGCCTCGACCTGCTGGGCTCAGGCAATCCTTCCACCTCAGCCTTTCAAGTAGTTGGAACTGCAGGCACATGCCACCACGTCCAGCTAATTTTTTATTTATTGTAGAGATGAGATCTCGCCATGTTGCCCGGGCTGGTCTCGAACCCACGGGCTCTGGCAATCCTCTCACCTCAGCCTCCCGAAGTGCTGGGATTACAGACGTGAGCCACAGCACCCAGCCTAGAAGTTTTTAGATTTCTGAATAAGACAGTATGTCCATCAAATTAGGGTTTTTAGAAGATTATTCAGTCCAAAGAGACTAGAGAAAGGCAAACTAATTAAGACAACACTCCATTAGTGCAGGTATGAGCAAATAAAAACACAGAAAAAGATGACAGTACTGAAAGTGAAAGAGGACAGAAACAAGAGATGTTATAGTATTCCATCAATCTTGACGGTCACCTGGAAATAAGAGACAAGAGAGAAAAAGGAGTCAAAGACAAATATGAAATCTCAAGCCTCAGAAAGAAATTGATTTGGGTGAAGAGGAATTTAGGTTTAGACATCAATATGAGGGATCTATAAGAAGAAATCCAAGTTTAATAGGCAATTGGAGACCCTGGTCTAAGCCCCCACCAAAACCATGGAAATTTCTAAAAGTTTCAACAGAACTTTCCAAACTCACATTTACTAAACTGGTAAACCAGTTTACTCTCTATAGTCATCTGTTTCCATTCATTGGTAAATCAAAATTGGAAATTCACATTTTGAGACTTTGGAGATATGGAAAAATGAATGGAATTTAATTATAATACTTTAAAAAGAGAACAGTTAATGAGGATAGGGAGAATTGCTAAAAAAATTAAGGTAAAATATACTCATAGTTTCAAACAACCCAGCAATAAGTTAAAAAATATAGATACTCATGCAGTGACATACAATAGAAAGGAGAATACTAAGTGGGTTTAGCTATCTGTTAGATGATTTCATTCAACAACAACAAAAAAACTTTTTAAAGTTACTGAAGGGAAAAAGGCATTATTTCCAAAATTTTAAAAAGTCATTTCTTTTAAAAGTAGCTAGTAAGTTAGATTATGCTGCCATATAAAAAAACTTAAGTTCAACAAATTTCAATCTTGTAAAATCTCCAAAAACAGTATTCTCTAGGTTTTAAGTTAACACCAAAAATAACTGGAGAACCCTGAACATTATTTCATATATTCTTCAGTCTCCCCAACAGGATACACCCTTGGATAAAGATAAATAAGTCATTCTGACATATAAACTACACAAACTCGCAGTTATTTTAAGATGCCCTTGACAGACAGAGGCTGTACATCCAACTCACTGATTTATCAACTCCAACACTAAATTTCTGATTATCTGCCAAATGCAACTCACCCCACACTCTTGGTTCATAACAACAACATTTCATTACAAAAACTAGAACTGCAAACAAAATGCTCCACTCAAATAAAACATGTCTGGTTCATGAAGCCTGGTATATGCTCGTGTTCTGTCTCCCATAAAAACCATCTTAAAGTTTCCATAAAACAGAGATTACACCAGATCACATATTTGTAATACTGAACAAATTGAGAAAATGTCTATGAGTCTAAAGAGCATAAAGATTAATGATAATATGAGGCTGATTACTCTACTCCTTCCATTGATATAGGTCATATTTAGTTACTCCATATTCACTCAATAAACATTTGCTGACCTGTAATGCCAGCCACAAAGGATAGAAAGGCAAACAAGACAGAGTCCCTACCCTTAAGGAAGGGCCTGTGAAGTAGTTATACATGAAAACAGAAATAACACAATCATTGCCCTCATGGAGTTGTTACTGCTGAGATGCTATAGGTCCACAAAAGAAGAAATGCCAACAGTCTGCTCTGTTCTACTTTGAGAGAAGTGTGGGAGTTCCAGGAAGGCTTTACAGAGAGGGACACAAATGAGTTTAAGCCTGAGAAAAGAATGAAGAATTTGCCAGGCAGGAAGCAGAGAAAAAAATATCTTACTACTTAGAGTCAGGGAACTATAGATATTTGTTTCAATGACAAGACAAGTTACAAGATGATATATATTAGCATGTTTAATCAAGAGGCACACAAACAGCTGCTAAGTGGTAGAGTTGAGAACAGAGCCCCAGGTACCCATGTTTTTAATCCGTTCACCTTGCTATTTCATAATGGTTTGCAAACCTTATAATCTTATAAGAGGAATAATTTTGAAGCAATTATTTTTTATAGGACTATACTGATAAAACTCAAAGTGGGACATGTATTGATTCTAAAAATAAATTCCCTAGTTTTATATCATATATTATCCCTTTTAAAAATACTAGCCCCTTACCTGTGTTTCAATTCTTAATAAGAATCATTCCTATATTAATACAAAAATAAAAATTAGTTAGTTTCTTAATAGGCTGTATTAGTAGGGTGAGGAAAATAAACACTCTAATATATATATAACCGGTGAGAGGACAACTTGATACAACCTTTGCAAACCACAATATAGACTTAGTAAATGACATTACTTACAAAACTGATTATTCACTTCAGCACTATTAGCAACACCCAAAGATTGGAAGCAAGCTAAATATTCTTCAATCAAAAACTGGTCAAATACATTAAGATACATCAATAAAGTTAAGGCAGAGCAACCAGCTGAGATGAGCATTTTAGTAAAACACTTGAGAAACAACGGCAACCTTGACTAGGATACTGGCAAGTGAACAGAAGTGAACAGAGACCAGAGAGAGACTGGAAGTAAACAGAGTTTGGTAATAAATTGAATTCTGGTAAGAATTTAGGGAGCCATCAGAGTCAAGAATTAAAAAGCAAATCATTCAAAGCTATAAGGCACAGATCTTGGGTTTCATCTACAATTTACATACAATGCCTAGACACCAAACAGATCTGTCAAATGAATCAAGATTTTATATTTAGTGATAAAAAGATGAAGAAAACAATTTACACTAACAACATGAAAAGCACACATTTGACTACGATAAAACATAGCTCTGACTATAATTTTTAAAAAGAAAAAGAAAAAAAGCTACTTAGTACAACAACTGTTTGGGCTAAAAAAGACTAAGATACTTCAGACCACAAGGTACATGAGGAATAATATCCAAGCCCAAAACACACTCCAACACTTGCTAGAAACTATGGTTAGTTCAAAACTGTTGGGATACTTCCTAATTGTGGTATAGATCCTAGCAATCTATTGCTGAGTTACTTTTGTAGACATCATGTTACTTCTACATGAAAATTAAAATGGATTGTGACCCTGGCATAAAAATAGCACTTAACCTTAAAGCACTAGAAGCTTTACTGAGGTGAGGAAGAGGGGAGTGGAGATCAAGCCAAGTGCTCCCTTAAACAGAACATTTTCTGCAAACTGCCCCAGATTTTAGAAGTGGGATGATACCACTTCTAAAATAAAGTGCTGACTTCAGTTGTTTGTATTGGCAAGTACTATAAACTAGTAAGCAAACTACTTCTCAAAAACAATGCAAGTCCCCTAAAAATTTTAAAACACATGTATTTTAAAATTATATAGTCACCAAATATTGACATAACAGAGAAAAATAAGGTTTAAGTAAAAGAAAATGCTGGGCACATAACATCAATAAGGGTACCTGATCTCAAACCAGGTGAAGTGGGGACCAAAGGGAGGCCCAAACTTTACCTGTATGATGACCACTTGTATACCTAAATCTAAATTGTACCCCAAATCTTTAAAATAAAATTTTAAAAATTTTAATGTTGACATGGTAATAAACAAAATCAGTTAGGGTCTGAAATATATTAAATCTAAAAATGTCCACAATTTATGTCATTTATGATAATTTAGCCAACATTCATCTAGAAAATATTTATAAACATATCATAATGAAACCTACAAACTTCCAAATGTATATTAGACAGCTAATTCCAATCAGTCAAAAAAAACCCAAGGAAGTTAAAATCAATATAATCAATTCTTTACCTGCAGCTCCTTCGAGACTCTCTCTAAGTGATTAGTTATCTTTTTAATCAGATCACTATACATCTGTTCCGAGTGCTGCTGGCATACACATTTATACACACAACTGTAAGGGGGAAACAAAAAACCCACAAAAACCAAGTTAATAATGAAGCATTTAACTCAGTCTAAGGTTAAAGCACTTTTAATATACAGCCACCACTGATTCATACCTTAAAAAAGTGACTAACCACAACTTTTAAATAGAAATTCAACCTACCCCAATCAGTGATCAGAAGAGAAGCTAGTGCCATCAGTTAAAAATAATCTATTGTGAGTAGTCTATTAGGCATTTAATCAGTACTAGATAATCTAGTATTAGGTGACAACCTAGGGTCTGAATGTGTTAACTACTTGTAAACCAGGTTCTCTCTCGCTTTTTTTTTTTTTAATGAATGTCAGAATAAGGGAGAGAGTCATAATTAGTAGAGAGAAAGTTTCTAATTCATGAAAATGTTTGTAATACAACCTCTTAGTATATCAGTTGTGGAGACAACAGTTGTCACTTCCTCCTCCTTTAACTTTGCTGACCTCATATCCCGCCCCAGTTCCTAATTTGCTGCTTCCGTTTACTAAGAACTGGGAAACAAAACAATCAAGGAGAGTTAGAATTGTGTGCCTATGAATATCAACAGATTAAACTAAAGTCTCCATGTGAGACTGAAAATACGTATTTTCTCCCAGATACTGCAGTCATTCTTATTTTTTTCACAGACGGAGTGTCAGCATTACATATGGTGGAGGTGGCAAGCTGAAGTGGGAGGAAGTCTAATAGAGTGTGGTTTACTCTACCTTGATTTGAAAACCACTTTTGAATCAAAAGGTATAATCAAATCTCTAATCCATAAGTGTGGAATACATAAATACTCACAGAGCCTTATCTTACGTATTATATGTTATTACCTCTTGCGTGCTGCATAGTTCAAGTTGTCCTGAACCTCAATATACCCTTTTGAACCCAGGCAAATTCAATACTGACTTACCTGTATATCTGTTCATAAGATATGGGGATATAGTCACCAGGACTCTGGGTTAAAAGTTGATCTATGGCACCATCCAATTTTGGCCAGTATGTGCTCTTATAATCTTCAATAGTTATAACATTCATTACTAAAAATGAAAAGTAAAATAAATATTACTATGCGCCATGTGTGAAGTACACACAAATCATAGGAATTCCACACTCTCAAATTCCTTTCACTTACTCTTCTGATCTTACATTGACACTGTATCACCCAACTATCCTATTTCAATTTTATAAAAAAGGTAACCTGGTCAGGGATGTTAAGCAGCCATTAATCATGAGTTTAAAAGGAATCACTATAAATCATCCATCTTAAAAATAACAAAGCAAGCAATAATCACTGGTTTCCTTCCAGGTTTGCTGTAAGCATCTGTCAGGAGGGGAGCATCTCAAATATGCTCCAACCTTCAGATACACAGTCAATAATATGACAAAATGCTCTATCAGTGAACCACAAGAATGATTCAGGAAACTGTGAACACCAACAATCAATCTTTGTAGATATCCCTACGAAAATCTACCTAAGGACAGAACTATGAGGAATAAGGTCCAAATGCTATAGTCACAAGAGGTTGCTAGAAAACTTGCTGAGATTTACAGTACCACCAGCACCTCAGACACTGCTAAAGCTCTAACTCAAGTTTTTAAGATCTTAAACTAGATAAGTCCAACAACAACAAAAAAGTAAGGAAACTGACTTACCCCGAAGGCTTACTTCATGTCTGCTAACAGGTTCTTACTCTCTCACTATAGTTTCCATAAAACATTTCAAACAGCTGGTCCTAACAGCATTAAAATCCAGGGGTGATGGCTGTTTCACAGCACTGAAATGCTAACAATAAAAAAGAGCTACCCAAAGAACCTATCAATACCCCATTTCTTATGAACCACAGTTATCTCAGGAGACAGGACTAACAACTACTACATCAGGTATTTTTCACTGTTTACCAGAAACTGGGGAGAAGAGTGGGTGATTTCTGCAAGAACACATGGTTAATTATTGACTGAGGTACCTGTTAAAGCAAAGTCTTCCCAGCATCTTTCTATCACATTACTGATTTCCAAACCTTAGACATTTAGGTTCGAGATTTTTTTTAATGTATGTACCACCTATATCATTTTTATTCAATATGTTCTTTAAGTCAATTCACTTTTGTTTTCACTCATATTTATTTTAAAGGATACTTGAGGAATGAACTACTGAAGAATGTTCACAAAACAACATGGCATAACCTTAAACACATTTTGCTAAGTGAAAGAAGCCAGATCCAAAGGGCTACATATTGTAAAAGTCTCTTATATGACACTAATAAAGGCAAAACGACAGAGAAGAAAATAGACCAGCACAAGACAGACAGAAGGATTATCTATAAAGGTATATAGCATGAGGGAATTTTTTTTTTTTTTTTTTGAGTTGGAGTCTCACTCCGTCGACCAGCCTGGAGTGCAGTGGCCGCTCCCGGCCACCGCAGCCTCGACCCGCTGGGCTCTGGCAATCCTTCCACCTCAGCCTTCCAAGTAGCCAGAATTACAGGCGCACGCTACCACACCCGGCTGATTTTTGATTTATTGTAGAGATGAGGTCTCGCTGCCCAGGCGGATCTCGAACCCGCGGGCTCAGGCAATCCACTCACCTCAGTCTCCCAAAGGCACGGGATTACAGGCTGAGACACCGAGCCCGGCTTATGAGGGAATTTTTAGGGCAATGAACTGTTTCCCATGAAATCGTGGTAATGGATACACCACTTCATGATCTGTCAAAACCAACAGAACTGAACACTATAAAGTGAATTTACTGTATGCAAATTTTTTAAAAACTCAACCACACTGTAGTGGTAAAGATGGACTCAAACTGTGACAAATGAATCTAATTTACAAATGAATCAATAGCACACAATGAAGGGAATGGAGAGGAGTGTTTTGACTTGAAGTAAGGCTAAAGACACAAAGGATTGTGTGCACATAATATGCCTACACACACACACACACACACACACACACACACACACACACACACACACACAGGGCAGGAGGAAACCAGATCACACTGGTCCTTACTGTAAAGACTTAGGGACCATCTGAAGGGTTTTGAGCAGATAAGTGACTTGTTTATATGGGTAATTCCAACAGCTGTGTTAGCGTAAACTTTTAGGAGGCTGTAAATTGATGGGGGTTGAGGCCAGGTGTTAACAACGAAGTTAATAAAAAGAGGTCAAATTCTAAATATATATATATATTTTTTTCTTTTCCCACCCCCCAGATTCTAAATATATTTTAAAGGTATGCTCTCAGGTAAGATAACTCTGGCTCCCAAAGTTCCTGCTGCCATTAAGCTCCCATTGCCCACAGTGGTGATTTACTTTACTAGCTTTCCAGCCTTACCTGTCTCACCTCTCCAACTTCCCAACAGCTGCTTCCTTGGGTTACCCCTAGCACTTAAAACTACTTGCAGTTTAAAAGAAGAAAATTAAAAATTTGCCAGAAACAGTGGCTCACGCCTGAAATCCTTAGGAGACCAAGGCAGGATGATTGCTTGAGCTCAGGAGTTTTAGACTAGCCTAGGCAACATAGTAAAACCTCATCTCTATAAAAAAAATCAAAAAGTTAGCTGGGTATGATGGTATGTGCCTATAGTCCCAGCTATTCCAGAGGCGGAGGCGGAAGGAATGTCTGAGCCCAGGAGATGGCGGTTGTGATGAGCTATGATTGCACCACTGCACTCTAGCCTGGTCAAAAGAGTGAGACCTCAAAAAAAAGAGTGAGACCTCACTCAAATAAATAAATAAATTTAAAAATAAAAAGGCTGTGTCACTTGCTATTAAAAGAAGACAACAGAGAAATAATACAATGTTATTAAATTCTAGCTAAGTACTGTTGCCTACTAAAGGTATTCTGCATGAAGTTTGCTTTCCCTGTTAAAAAAAAAAAAAAAAAGATTGGCAAATACTGAAAAGTGTTATACAAAATAGATCCAAAATACTACCTTTCCACTTATATAATCAGAAGGATTTTTTTTTAAAAATATGGAAAAAGAAATTGTGTTCTCACTATGTGACTCTGGGTTACTGAATCCCAGTGTACCACCTAAATGATATCATATACCTACTTTACACCAAATGTTGAGGCTTGAAGAAGGTAATTGACATGCTCAAAAAGGAAACTGCAAGAACTAACATACCCATCACATGGATCCCTGAAACCACACCCTATGTACAGGTCCAGCTGGGGAGCCCTTCTACTCCTCACACACGGGCTTCACACTTGAGCAAACCACCAAGTCAAAGACATGGAGGAAGAAAAAGAAAAATCTCAAGTCCTCAAGCGCAAGTACAGAATGGAGACCCACTAGAGAAGCAGTGATTCCTGATGCCTCTCAGGTATCTTTCAGGTGGCATTTTTTTCTTAGAAATGCTCTGCTTTTTAAATGTCTTTGAAAAGAGACCTAGAAAAGTGAAAAAGGCATGAGTCACAGTCAAGAGTCTTAAAGCCTATTTCCACATATTAAAAAAGCTTTATCTATTTCCACAAATATTATATATAATGTACATCTATTTCCATGTATATTTTACTTGAAAAAATAAACAGGAAGTCAATTCAGCTGACCTTACATGCTAGCTAATATAACTTTTTTAGGAGAACAGTCAATCCACCATAGCAACAAAAGAATTACAGAACACAACCATCTACAGAACTAGAGGTAGTTTGAAAAATGAGCACTAGTTGGTATACATTCTTAGCCAAAGATTAGGAAGGGTCTTCACAACAATCTGCAGCCAACACTTAAAATGACAAACTAGGAAACTTTAAGATATTTGTTATTTACTTGCTTATCTCAACCCAAACCCTGGTTTAAAAACAAAAACTGTTAGCTGTTTGTTCAGTTTACTTAAAATTTGACACAGTCAAGTGTGTGTATATTTGTGTGTATGTTATAGTATTAAACTTTAAAACTAGATCCTCTTGTTAGAGAAATGTATCACTTTCAAATTTGCCCCCAGTAAAGTTTAGACTGACCAAAAGAAACAGTAGCCAAATTATATGCTATGCATAGAAAATAGCTAATTTACTACTTTAAAAAGACAACATGGGCGGGGCGAGGTGGCTCAAGCCTGTAATTCCATCACCTTGGGAGGCTGAGGTGAGAGGACTGCCTGAATCCATGGGTTCAAACCAGCCTGGGCAATTTAGCAAGACCTCATCTCTACAATAAATCAAAAAGTTAGCTGGATGTGGTTGCATGCACCTGTAGTTCTGGCTACTTAGAAGGCTGAGGTTTGCCACTGAACTCCAGCCTGCTTGAAGAGTGAGACTCCAACTCGAGAAAAAATTATTAAATTTCGTATAGCCTAAGTGTACAGTGTTTATGAAGTCTACAGTAGTATACAGTGAGGTTCTAGACCTTCACATTCACTCACCACTCACTTACTGACACACACAGAGAAACTTCCAGTCCTGCAAGCTCCACTCACATAAGTGCCTTATACAAGAACATCATTTTCTATTTTTTATATATTTTTACTGTACCTTTTCTATGTTTAAATATACAAATACTTACCACTGTGTTACAACTGCCTATTCAGTATATACCAACGTGTTTAAAGAAATAGGTTACATACCATACAGCTGGTGTACAGTAGTCTATACCAACTAACAAAATCTCCTTAGGACACATTTCTCAAAACATATCCCCTTCATTAACTGAAACATGACTATTTAAAATATCTTCTTTATTACTGGAGGGGAAAAAACCTGCACCACCTACTCAGGTATATTTTGATTTGCCAAGAGGGCAGCAAATGTTAAGTCCTAATGAAGCAATTGTTTCTAAAGTAGGTTAAAGCCTTTTAAAAACTGTGTCTTAGCCGGGCTCGGTGGCTCAGCCTGTAATCCCGCACCTTTGGGAGGCTGAGGTGAGTGGATTGCCTGAGCCCACGAGTTCGAGACCTAGCTGGGCAACTTGGCGAGACCTCATCTCTACAATAAATCAAAATGAGCCGGGCGTGGTAGCGCGTGCCTGTAGTTCCAGCTACTTGGAAGGCTGAGGCGGAAGGATCACCGGACCCCAGCAGGTCGAGGCTACAGTGGCTGGGAGCAGCCACTGCACTCCAGTCTGGGTGACAGAGTGAGACTCAACTCAAAAAAAAAATAAAAAAAAAAATTGTGTCTTTAGGTGTCTGTTTGGGAAGTTTCTACATTTTAGGGTTTATGGTTTACATCATTCAATTTAAACATAATTCAATGTTAGCCAGGAATGGTGGCATGCACCAGTACTTCCAGCTACTTGGAAGGCTGAGGCACAAGGAGTGGCTGAGCCCAGCAGGTCAAGGCTGAGGTGGCCATGAGAATGCCACTGCTTTCCAGCCTGGACAACTAAGTGAGACTCCAACTCAAAAATAAACAAACAAACAAACAAACAAACACTATGGACAATTTATAATGTCTACTGTCAACTGGGCATGGTGGTTCACACCTATAATCCCAGCACTTTGGGAGGCCCAGGCAGGAGGACTGCTGGAGCCCAGGAGTTTGAGACCAGTCTAGGCATCATAGCAAAACCATGTCTTTTCCAAAAACACTTAAAAATTAGCAGAACATGGTGGCATGTGCTTGTATTCCTAGCTACTCAGGAGACTGAGCTGGATCACCTGAGTCTAAGAGTTGAAGCTATAGTAAGCTTTGATTGGTTCACTGCACTCAGTCTAGGCAACAGAGTGAGAATCTGACACAAAAAAGTAAATAAAAATAAAATAAAATGTTTACAGTCATCATTCTGAAGTAATTCTGAATATTATCATTACCTTCATATAAATATTTAGGTAAACATCAAGTTACATTCATGTAAACAAATAACCAAATAACATTGATGTCTTATTTTTAGTTTATATAAGTCCTCATTAACACATTATTTAAGGGTTCTGTGAGATAAAGCTTGTAACATAACAACTATATAAAACTATATAATCTGCTTTGCCTGTCTCCAAATGAAGTGCCTCTTCACCTAAAACACTGTAAAATTTGTACAGAAAATCTATTATTACTGTTTAACTGCTTAGAAATCCACATATTTTTCAATTTGAAGAAATGTAATAGAATAGTAGAAACTTCCTTCATCACTACTGTCTAAAAAACAAAAACAAAAACCTAGCTGCAGTGGCCTACCAAAAGATTGAAATCTACGTTCCTTTAGAATATTATTGCACAACTCTGTTCTATAATTACAACATCCTGAACCTGTGACACAGTTCCTAAAATGAGCATGTTATGATATACATACATGTATGAAAAATTCAAGAGCTGTCAAGACATCCATTATGGCTCCAATCTCACCTAATCCAAAATCTCATAAAATTCAAAGTATTCAAAATTCAAAATAGAAAGTTATTTGCTCAACGGCGATAACATAGGTGTAAACTATGCTAAACTGCAGATGTCTTCCAAGATTTAAACAAATCAGTCTTCTCCTTGGCATTAAGACCAGAAAAGTCTGAAACCTGAAGTAGTAGCATAAGACAGGTGCCGAGGTGGATACCAATGATAAGTTAACTATTCTTGTCCAATTGCAGAGTCCAGAGAAGGTCAGGACTTGAGGACGGAATACAATGACCATGGGTTACAGGCAGAGTTACAGGTGGGGAGGTGAGGGGTGGGGTGAAGATTGGTTGCAAAAGGCTGCAGACACAATAGTCAAAAGAAAAAAGAAGGGTTATTCTGTGGAGAAATTGAAAGACAAAGGCTTAGGATTCCGAGACCTACACACATGGAGGACAGGTCTGATGGGGTGTTAAGCACAAAACCGGTGGATTAAGTAAAAGTTAAAACAAGAAATACTCAGGCTGGGTGTAATGGCTCATGCCTATAATCCCAGAAGTTTGGGAGGTTGAGGTGGGAGAATCACTTGAACCCAGGAGTCCAAGACCAGCCTGGACAACATAGTGAGACCTTATCTCACAAATACAAAAATTAGCCAGGGGTGTGGAGGCACATGCCTGTAAGTCCCAGCTACTCAGGAGGTTGAGGTGGGAGGGTAACGAGCCCAGGAGGTCAAGGCTGCAGTGACTCAGGATCACACCATTGCACTCCAGCATGAGCAACAGTGAGACCATGTCAAGAAAATAAAGAAGGGAGGGAAAGAGGGAGAGAGGGAAGGAGGGAGAGGGGGAGAGGGAGGGAAGGGGAAAGAAAAAGGGAAAGGGAAGGGGAAAGGGAAAGGGAAGGGGAAAGGGGAAGGGGAAGGGGAAGGGGAAGGGGAAGGGGAACGGGAAGGGAAGGGAAGGGAAGGGAAGGGAAGGGAAGGGAAGGGAAATGCTCAAACCTCTAGCCTGGTTCCTTTAATTCTAGAATACCATCAGGCAGGAAAAACACACTTTACTTCCTCCTCCACTCTATTGTTCTCTTAGAATGGAAGATTCTTCTCTTAGAGAAAACACGTCCACATACTAATATTTGGTAGTTCCTCAACAAAATAGCTCTGCATCCAATCAGCCTAAGGAGAAGCCTAACATCTAAACTTGGCAAGGACTATTATCACAAAACTATCAATTAGCCCTTTTACACTTTTAAGTATGGATAAACAGCTAAGGATCACCAAAGATTTGCAGAACATCTCAAACAAGATAAGAACAAAATTTGAAAAGCTAAAAACAAAGATAATTCAGAGAATAGAAGAAAACTTTTTTTAAAAGAACTATAGGCCAGGTGCAGCAGCTCACAACTATAATCCCAACACTTTGGAAGGCTAGTATGGAAGGAATGCTTAAGCCCAGGACTTCAAGACTAGTCTAGACAACATAGCAAGACCTTGTCTCTACAAAAAATAAATTAGCCAGGCATGGAAGTGTGTACTTATAGTCCCAGGTACTTGGGATGCTGAGGCTAGACTTCCTGAGCCCAAGAAATCAAGGCTGCAGTGAGCCATGCTCATGTCACTGCACTCCAGCCTGGGCAACAGTGAGACCTTGACTCAAAAACAACAAAAACAAAAAAATTATAATTACTATTCTCACAGAGATAAAATTAAAATTTTTATAAATTATAATGTTCAAAATCCATCAAGAAACTTTCCCGGAGCATTAAGAGAAAAAGAAATAGAGCAAAATATAGGCAACAGACTTAGAAGATCAAAACAGAAAATTCAGTATTTGACCAACAAATTCAGTATTTGACCAACAATAATTTCAGGAAAAAAAAGAGACTAGAGAAAGTGTAAAGGAAAAGAAATATTGACACGTTAATATAAGAAAAATACCTCAGAAATTTTCAAGAGGAAAAAAATGTCACATACAAAATAGTAATTAAAATGGCACCTGGCTTCTCCACAGTAACATGCAATGCTGTTAAGTCAATGAAACAACACTTTAGAAATGGCAAGAAAAAATTATTTTTAGTTAAGAATTCTATACCCAAACTGTCAACCAAGTATGAAAGCAGCATTTTTAGATATGCAAGACATGAAAATATATCCACACACAGTCTCTCTCAGGAAGCTACTAGAAAATATGCTCTACACACACACTCGGAGACTCACCAATAAAAAGGAAGACATAAAAAAGCAATCATTCCAGGGCTAATAGCTTCACAGGCAGAATGTTCCTCCCCGCCAAAAAAACCTGATTTGCTTGAGCATTTCAAAAACACCAGTGATATGGACATGGTGAAATCTAATGAAGCGGTTGAAAAGTCTTGAGAATAAGTTCAACAAAAATTCCTCAGTACAAACAAGGCAACTAATAACAGCATTCTATGAGAAAGAAAATGTAATCTGAGTATACTTTTGGTCCTTCAGTGAATATTTACACAGCTATAATGTAAATATGGCTTACTGATTAAACCAAAAATTGTGACATTAAAAAAACTGGAAAGGTGAGGTACATAGAAGCATAAAGAACTAAATCCTCAGCTTAATAATAGTAAATCAACAGATAATATTAAACTGATAACTTAAGTAATAATATTAGCACACTGAAATATGTGAATAAATACCAGAAGAAACAGCTAAATGAGTTACAGTCAAATAACTGACTTTAGGTAACAGGTCCAGGAACGGGAAGTGGCAGAGGAGGGAACCACTGATTTTTATAATGTCATCTTTTCATACAATCTGAGTTTTAAAATTATAAACCTGCATTATTTTAATAAGAGCAAAGTGCTGCTGCTGCTGTTGTTAAAGTTCAAAGAATTTGGTGAATCTCAAATGTAAAACACAAATCTGTTAAAATTAAATTTCTGTTTCAGGTTATCCAGCATTGTAAGGCAAAGGAAATGAGAAAGCTCAGGATTGACCAACTGCTTCTGGATCTCTCTACCTGAATGTTCCATGGACAACTTACAAGAGACAGACAGTCTTTTCTTCTCTCTCGCTCACACTCACACACACACACACACACACACACACACACACTTAACTCCTCCATATCTGACTCAAAGGCACTGCCATAGACAACTTACAAGAGACAGACAGTCTTCTTCTCTCTCGCTCACACTCTCACACACACACACACACACACACACACACACACATTTAACTCCTCCATATCTGACTCAAAGGCACTGCCACCTTCCCAGTCATCGAAACTAGCAATCTTGGATCTTCATCTTCATCCTCCCTGCCTCACCCCCTAATTCTGTAGACCCTAATCCTAAAAATCTCCAAAATCTGAAAGCTCATCTCTTCCAATTCTTTATTTGTTCAAGCTTTCATCTCTCATCTAGACTACAATTACAACCCCCTAACTAGTCTCTAGGACTCCGTTCTCTCTGTACTCTAAGTTAACACACTAATACAAATTTTACCAGATCTACTGACTGCTTTCAGCAGCTCCCATTCCTACAGAAGAAAATCCTTCTGACACAGCACATCCTTCACTATCTAGCCCTTTCTATCTAGCCAGGTTTAATTTAATTAGTGCCACTCTCTCCTCACAATGAATTCCAAAAATAATCTCAACTCTGGGTGTTTGGCACAGGCTACCTCCTCTGCAAGGAAGTCTTTTTGAATCCAACTTCCCTTCCCCACCTCCCATCTTCCTGGCAAACTACTATTCATTTTCATATTCCCTTTACTCTAGATAGCAAGTATAAAACTTTACTATGTTTAGTAATAATGTATCATAATTATCTGTCTTTCCATCATCTTCCACATTAAATTGTGTCATTACCAGAGGCTAAAATATTACTTTGGCATACAATACTAGTAGAATAAAACACCATTTAGATGGTTAATTAGCACACCTACAATTACATATGCAGACCTATGTAACTCTACCTCTAGAGGTTAATAGCCAAATGTCCATAAAAATAGGAAGAAAAAGAGAAAGCCAGTTTGCCCTGTCAAAGCATACTACAAAAGAATGTCAACAATAAATATTTATATGGTGGTTTATAGTTTACAATGGGATTAGACATGGGCTACAACTTAGAGTTACAGTTTATAGAGGAAGTAAACGGTATTTCATTTTCTTTAGAAATTTGGAACGAGTTTTAAGCAAACATTTAACTGGCTTTCTCCTACAGTTTCATCAATGTCATTTTGTGCAACACATGTCAAAAAACAGCAAGACAAGATCTGCTTGCTTGCTGCAGCACAACTCCATTAATCTGGAAGGCAAGAAGATATCAAACAACCGCCACAGAAGTTGCAAACAGTGCATATTTTAAGACCTGAATGCATTAAGCGATTCACTTGTAAAATAATTGACCCATCTGCAACCTGGCAGCTGGATCTAATCAATTTAAGTGCAACCTTATTTAGGATTTAATAAAATCAGTTACCATTTTCATTCAATTCTAATGTCAGTTTTTAACACACTGTTGAATTAGTTAATTATTTCAACAGAATAACTTTACTAAGTTCAACTTAAAATACTGTGAAGCTTTTGTTCATCTAGGGGAGAGAACCTCTGGTGCAATGGGCTGAGTTAATAAGTCTCCTCAGACCCTGGCACATGAACATCAGTCCGTGCAAGATCCTCCATTCATTCATTGCCTTTTATCCTCATAACCCCAGTCCCACATGCCCTCTTCCCCACCACATTCAAGGAACCATCCTATTGAGTTTAATGTATTTGGAATAGGAGCAGATGTGGCATTCGCTACAACTGAGCAGAGGCTTTGAAAGCCATAGCATGTCTCTGTCCACTCTCTTCTTGCCTCTGCCAAGAATGGCAAGATCCAGAAAAGAGCTGCCTACTCTTCAGAAGGAGCTGACATATAAAGAGCCACAGCCAACTCTCAGTCATTAGCAAGAAATAAATCTTTGTTGTTCTGAAAGTGCCAGAGATTTGGGGGTTATTTTCACAGAAAAGCTGAATACAGAATGGAAAGTTAAATAATTACATTTTCCAAATCAGGTTCCACCAATGAGATGCATTTGAGTAAAATAGATTTGGAAGACTAAATGGAGGCAAAGGACATATTTGCTGCTGGTGGTTCTGTAATTAAGAGACATAAGAGTTTGTGGCAAACTCCAAGTTCTGGTGCCTAGGCACCAACTTCAGCAAGGAGAAAGGCAGTTGCAACAATGTCAGAATGGCAGCAATGGCAGCAGCCACTCTGGAATGCAGCTTTAGTGGAAAAGCCTCACTGACTTCTATACCTCTAGCCTTTCCACTGATTTATAAAGCACCTAACTTCCAGTATTAAATCCCTCCTTGCTTTGGATACTTGAGAGGTTTCTTGCACTGAACTGTAACTAACAAAGAATTTGGTATCACAGAAGTTACAGGAAGCAGACTCTCAAAAGCTAGGAAGCTGGTTTTGGTTTTCTGATCTAGTTTAAAGGTAATGACAACATTGCCACCATGAGAAAACATAATCCTAAGGGTGGACAACATGCAGCAGCAGAGTTACTTACCACCTGTGGACAAATGGAATAAAGTTCTTCTTGAAATAAACAATTTGACAGCCTGCTTTGGTAGTTATGATGGAAATGGAAATACAAAAACTGTGGGCTGTCTGATCTGATGACAATGTAAGCTTAAATAAATTGATTAGTTCAATGAATAGACAACCAAAGAGCTTCCATGACTGCCATTAAACAATCTCTTCATTCTTATAGACAATGAGTTGATACTGCCAAAAATCAGAAAGAGAACAGTCCTGAAGATTATATAATTACTATATACTCATAAATTCAATTTAAAGCCTAGACAGATCTCTTAAGTGAAAATAAGAACACTGATTCTGAAATAGTAGGACCCCCAAGACCCAATATGGATGGGACCAGTTTGGTGGACTCTGATCAACCTGAAAACCCTGACCTCAAAAAACTCACTGAGCCTTCCCTGCCTAAGAAGCAGCCCTCCTCCCCAACATGAGGCTAACTTTACCTGACTGAAGACCCTGCCATGATATTATCTGAAACCTCTCAAGAGATTCTCTCTCTAAGCAGGACTCAATTGCCTCCAGTCCACTAACTAGAATCAGATTTCCCAGAAAAACAAATACCAAACCTAAATGAACAGAAGACAACTTACACTCTAAAAGAACTTTAAGACGTGAATACAAGCCGGGCTCGGAGGCTCAGCCTGTAATCCTGCGCCTTTGGGAGGCTGAGGTGAGTGGATTGCCTGAGCCCGTGGGTTCAAAGCCCGCGTGTGCAGCAAGACCTCATCTCTACAATAAATCAAAAAATCAGCCGGGCGTGGTAGCACATGCCTGTAATTCCAGCTACTTGGAAGGCTGAGGCGGAAGGATCACCGGAGCCCAGCAGGTCGAGGCTGTGGTGGCTGGGATCGGCCACTGCACTCCAGTCTGGGCGACAGAGTGAGACTCCAACTCAAAAAAAAAAAAAAAAAAAAAAGACTTGAATACATTATACTGGCAAGTAATGTGGGAATACACGTGGGAATGGATTCTGAGGGTGCTAAATAATGAAGAAACAACTTTAGATAAGTCCGAAGTTATCAAAAGAAATGCATTTACTAAAGATTCTTTGCATACTTTACTACCTCAAGAAACTAGGTACAGTTCTAACAGTTTTCTTAGTTAAATGACTGACACCTGAACTCAGTGTCCACTCTCATTAAAAACAGTTGGAACTCCCACTGATTCTTAAGAGCAGGACTAACAGCAGATCAGACACTGAAAAAGAAAAAAAAATCAGTAAGCATGAAGACATAGCAATAAAAACTATCCAAAATGAAGCACAGAGAGGCAAAAAAGAAAATAAACAGATTCAGTGACTCATAGAAGAACAAGTAATCTAACATATGTGTAATTGGGGTGGAGGAGATTCTGGAAAAAAAGTGAATACTAACTTTCCAACTTTGAAAGTGTCTAAAACCAGACAAATCCAGGCAGGTAGGTAATCATAAAAAAGAACAGACATGAAGAAAATCCTACCCTGAGAAACATCACAGTAAAGTTGCTGAAAACTTAAAAGTAGCCAGAAAAAAGGAACATATTACATAGAGAGGAACAAAGATAAGACTATTCAGACATTTATTGCAAGAAACAATGCAGGTCAGAAGACAGTGGAAAGGTATCTTTAAAGTGTTGATGGGGAAGAAAAGAAAGACTGTATATCTAGAATTTTATTTACATCCAGCAAAAATATCCTTTAAAAAAATGAAAGTAAAATAACAACTTCTACAGACAAATAAAAGCTTAATAAATTCAAGGCCAACATAACTATAAGAAATACTAAAAGTTCTTAAGATGGAAGAAAAAATAAGATGGAAACTTGGATCTACATAAAGGAAAGAAGAGTGACAGAAGTGGTAACTATCTGGGTATATCAAAAGACTTATTTTCCAGTTTTTGATTATTTAAAAGATAAATTTCACATACTATGATTCCATTCATATAAAAGATCCAGAATAGGGCCAGGCATGATGGCTTAGCCTGTAATCCTAGCACTTTGGGAGGCCAAGGCGAGAGGACTGCCTGAGCCCAGGAGTTTGAGACTAGCCTGGGCAACTTGGTGAGACCTCGTCTCTACAATAAATCACACACACACAGACACACACACAAAAACTAGCCAGGTGTGGTGGCATGCATCTATAGTTCCAGCTAGTTGTAAGGCTGAGGTGGAAGGATCACCTAAGCCCAACAGGTCGAGGCTGTGGTGGCTGTGAGCGTGCTGCTGCACTCCAGCCTGGGTGATAAGAGTTAGACTCACACTCAAAAAGAAAAAAAGATCTAGAATATGTAAACCCATAGAGGTAGAAACCTGGTGGATGTGCGTGGGGGGGGGGGTGACACGACACCTCATTGCTCAATGGATATCAGATGATTTTTGGGATGATGAAAATGTTTTAGAACTAGATATAAGGGTAGTTGCACAACACTGTGCATGTATTAAATGCCACTAAATTGCTTAATTATTTTAAATAGTTAACTTTATATTATATACATTTCAACTTTTTAAAAGGAAATATTTTAAGCAAAATTAATAACTGTATCTGGAGGGTTGTGACATATATAGAAGTAAAATTTATGACAACAATAGCATAAAGGGCAGGAGGGGAGAAATGAAGCCATACTGCCATTAGATTTTTACACTAAACACAAAGTGAACGAGTACTATTTGAAGGTAGACTGTTATAGACAATTTTCATATTGTAAATTCTAAAGTAACCACTGAAGAGCAAAAAAGTATGCTAACTAAGCCAAATTGGAGAAAAACATGAATCTTAAAAATAAAAGAGGACTTGTTTTTTTTTTTTTAGCTAGGGTCTCACCAGGCTGGAGTGAAGTGACACGATCATGAGGATCACAGCTAATAGCACCCTCAACCTCCTGGGCTTAGTGCTTCTTCTGTCTTAGCCTCCCAAGTAGCAGGGACTATTGTCATATCATGACACCTGGCTAATTTTTTTTTTTGGTAGAGACAAGATTTCACTATGTTGCCCAGGCTGGTCTCAAACTCCTGGGCTCAAGCAATTCACTTGCCTTGGCCTCCCAAAGTGCTGGGATTACAGTATTTTTAAAAAAGAAGAACAGATGGACAAAGAGAAGCTTCAAAGAGAAAGCAAACAGCAAGATAATAGCAAAACTACCATATTGGTAATTACATTAAATATAAAAGGTCTAAATATGCCAACTAAAAGGCAGAGGTTGCAGGGCATGGTGGCTCATGCCCATAATCCCAGCACTTCAGGAGGCCAAGGCAGGCAGACTTCTTGAGCCCAGAGTTCAAAACCAGCCTGAACAACACAGCTCTACCCAAAAAATAAAAAATAAATAAATAAATAAATTAGCCAGGAGTGGTGGCAGATGCCTGTAGTCCCAGCTACTTGGTATGCTGAGGTGGAAGGTTTGCCTGGGCCCAGGAGGTTGAGGTTGCCATGAGCCATGCGTACCATGCACTCCAGCCTGGGAGACAGAGTAAGACCCTGACTCAAAAAAATTAAAATTAAAAAAGAGAGGTTGTCAACCTGGATTTTTTTTTTAAATCAAGATCCAACCGTATGTTGTTTACAAGTATTGTACTTTGATTACACAAACAGGTTAAAATAAAATAGGAAAAGATATATCATGTAAACAATAATCATGAAAAACCTGGTCTATCAGAAAAAGTGGTCTTTAGGGTAAGAAATAGTAATAAGGACATTTCATCATAATAAAACAGTCAATTAATCAAGAAGACGTAACATCATATTGTACAACAAATAACATTAATAAAGCAGAATTGAGATCCATACATATATGGTCAGTTACTTTTTGACAGAGTTGCCAAAGTAACTCAGGAAAGGACAGTCTTTTCAACAAATAGTGTTAGCACAATTGGATATCTATATTAAAAAAAAAAAAGGAATCTCAGCCTTTTCTCAACTATACAGCGATATCAATCCATAATTCAGACCACAAATCTAAACATAAAAGGTAAAATCACAAAGCTTCTAAAAGAAAATACAGGAGAAAATCCTCCTGACTTTGGGATAGATAAATATGTCTTAGGATACAAAAAACACAAGCCAGAGAAGAGAAAATTGACAAATGAGTCATAATCAAGACTTTAAAACATCTGCTCTTCATAAAATATTGTTTAAAAAAAGGTCGAAAAGAAAATACAATCATAATACATATTATCTGACAAAACATATATACAAAATTTGCAATAAATTCTTTTTTTTTTTTTTTTTTTTTTTGAGTTAGAGTCTCACTCTGCAGCCCAGGCTGGAGTGCAGTGGCACGTTGCTCTCAGCCACTGCAACCTCAACCTGCTGGGCTCAGGTGATCCTTCTGCCTCAGCCTTCCAAGAAGCTAGAACTATAGGCATGTGCCACAATGCGCAGCTAATTTTTTGATTTATTGTAGAGATGTGGTCTCGCCAAGTTGCCCAAGCTGGGCTCAAACTCATGAGCTCAGGCAATCCTCTCACCTCGGCCTCCCAAAGTGCCAGACATGAGCCACCACACCTGGCCAATAAATTCTTTAAAAGCAATAAGAAGACAACACAAGAAATTAGCAAAAGATGTAAACAGATTCTCACATATAAAATTATAAGGCAGGCCAGTAATCACATGGAAAAAGGCAACAACACATGTAAGTGAGAAATGCAAAGTAAAGCCACAATGAGATACTACTACTTACCCTCTATAAAGGCTAAACTTCAAAGACTGACAGGGCCAGACACAATGACTCATATCCATAATACCAGCACTTTGGGAGGCTGAGGCAAGAGGATTGTTTGAGCCCAGGAGTTGGAAACCAGTCTAGGCAACATAGTAAGACTTCGTCTCTACAGAAATCAAAAAATTAGCCAGGCGTTCTGGCACATGCCTGTAGTCCCAGCTACTCGAAAGGCTGAGATGGAAAGATCACCTGAGTACGAAGAGCATCTAGCCCAGAGGGTCGAGGCTGCAGTGGGTCATGATCATGCCACTGCCCTCCAGCCTGTATGACAGAGTGAGACTCTGACTCAAAACTAAACAAATAAATATGAGCCATGATCATGCCACTGCCCTCCAGTCTGTATAACAGAGTGAGACCTTGACTCAAAAATAAATAAGTAGATAGATAGATTAATAAATAGCAATACCCAAAATGTAGTCTAGCATCAACAAATACATGGAGGAACATTTTCTCACATAAATAATATATGACCACACACAAGAAATTTCTACTTGTATATTTATAAAACTCATGTCCACACTAAACCTTGTACATGGTTGTTCACAGCAGCTGTGTTCATAATAGGCAAAACTGTAGACAACCCAAATCACCAACATGAATAAGCACTGTGTGGTATATCCAAAAACAAAACTACTATTACTCAGTCATTAAAAAGGATTAAATAATTGATACATGCAAAAACATGGAAGAATCTCAAAAACAGGGTAGGAGGAAACAAGCCAAGCACAAAATAATACAGATTTTATAGTTCTATTTATATGAAAGTCTACAGTGACAGAAAGTAGATGAGTGAATGCCTGGGCCCAGGGGCAGTGTTACTAACTACAAAGCAGCACAGACAAGTATTTTAGAGTGATGGAAATGTTCTACCATCGTGGTGGTTACTGTTGGAGAGAGAGTCTTACTGAGTCTGCCCAGTATACAAGGCTGTGTGACTAACCTCTCTTAAATCTGTAACCTTGAAAGATGAGATAACATATCCCCATAGACAAAAAAGTAAGCTATCTATAAAAGCAAAAAATTCCCCCAAGTTTGATGTTCTTCAGTGGCAACACAAACATACTGAGAAAGCATTCATCTTGGGACCTGGGGGAAGGGGAATCTATGCAAATACAGTTATTCTCATGCTATGTGCTGTGCTATAAATAATTCCTGCATTTCTGGTCCAGCAGTCTCCCCTGGCTTTGGTCAGCATCCAGTAATACAAGTTGAGAATCCCAAATCCAAAAATCTAAAATGTGAAACTTATGAGCACCAATATGACATTCAACAGAAATGCTCACTGGAGCATTTTGGATTTTGAATTTTTGAATATGGGTTGCTCAACCAGTATGTATAATGCAAATATTCCAAAATCCGAAACACTGCAGGTCCCAAGCATTTCAGATAAGGGATATTCAATCTGTAACAAATAGTAGGCCAGTTTTAAGCTTACAGGTAGGGTAAAATTTAATCCCAGAACAGACAGTTACACAAGATAAAATGCATCAAACTAAACATCTAAAACGGGTACACTTTACTGAATATAAATGGAAGAGGAGGAAGAAGAGGTGTAGAAGGAAATAAATGAACAAGGAGGAAAAAGAAGAGAGAGGAAAATGAAGACAAGCTAGAGGAGGAAGGAGGGAGAGAAGAAGGAGAGGAGAGGAGGGGAAGGAGAAAGGAGAGGAGGTGAGAGGGAGGAGGTCAGGACAACAGAAACTTCTTAGTATTTAGAGAAATTAGTCCAGACTTATGAAGACAGGAATGTCAGAGTAGAATTATCATATTCTAGCCTACACACGCAAACACACACACCCTAAATTATGCTCTGAGAAAGTTCTTCACTAAAAAAATCGAAAAATATATTGGAGAGAGAGACTCTATTGTCCTTGAAAAAAATGTTGTGGTGGTCTGCAGTTCTGGGTTAAAGACGGTCAATACTGCCATTAAAAGGGGCTCCCTGATTTCAATGGGATAGTTCCATTTCCAGAGTGACAAAGGGTTAAGCAGAAAGAACTCCCAGACATAAAGTGGGCATGATTATTATAACAGGGAAACAGGCCAGAGTGATTAGCAGAATGGTTTGGATCTCTGGTGGTGGGTGACCATGGTGTTTTAGTAAAAACAGACAGGCAGTATACTAAGGTATTACTTGGTCTGCATAGTGGAAGAAAAATAAAAACTCTAAGTACATCAAACAGAGATGCAAAGTCATGGAACCTTACCTAAATAACCCAGAATGAGCCTGTTCACAGACACAGAGCCTCTGGAATAAAGAAGATGGGTTCCACTGAGGAAGGACCCTACAAAAATTGCTTCAAGAGCATATTTAAAGTCTTCCTGGCCGGGCTCGGTGGCTCAGCCTGTAACGCCAGCACTTTGGGAGGCCCAAGCGAGAGAATTGTCTGAGCCTGAGGGTTCGAGAACAGCCTGGGCAACTTGTTGAGACCTCGTCACTACAATAAATCACAAAAACTAGCTGGGCATGGTGGCACACATCTGTAGTTACAGCTACCTCGAAGGCTGAGGCAGAAGGATCGCCTAAGCCCAGCAGGTCAAGGCTGCGGTGACCATGAGCTACTGCACTCCAGCATACCACTGCACTCACACAAGAGTGAGACTCCAACTCAAAATAAAAATAAAATAAAGTCTTCCTACTAGCCTTTTCTAACAGAATATTCAGCTATTCATTAGGAAGACAGAGAATTTGGGAAATGGAAATCACTCAGACTTTTCAAGGATTGCTCAAGCCAATACTAACCTTTAGGGACCAGATCAATGTGGTAAACCAGTCATCAGAGACTTATAGATGTCACGTGATTAAGTGGTATTTTGGCCACAATCCATGTCACTAAGGGACCAGTGGATCCATGGTCACATCCTGTAATTTCCCCAGTTTCTGAAGAGGGCTATTAGCATAGAAAGGACCCGTAGAATTCCCTACATGTGCCCCTTCCTACCAAAATAAACCCAAAGCAACAAACAGCGCAACCCAGCAGGAACTACAGAAAGCATTACCAACTTCACATACTTCAAAGACAGGAATGGTGGTTACTATCATTCTGATTTCACTAGCTTACTTGGCCAGAGCAGAGGAAATGGGTCTTGGAAAATGAATGTGGATTACAGTCAATCAAATCCTGTGGTGACCTCCAATTTTAGGTGCTGTTCCAGATATGGTCTCCTCATCAACACCATCCCTGGTAGCTAGTATGTATCCATCAAGCTAACAAATGCTTTTCCCCACTCTGTTCCCAAAACAGAACCCAACAGAAGCTGTTTCCACCTTACAGTCTAACATACCTTCATTGTCATAGCTCACTCCTGCTACATTTCACTATCTGGTCCACAGAGACTTCGGGCATCACAACAGCTCACAAGTCCACGCTAGGCCGTTATTACCCCTAGAAAGTATGACTTTTCCTATAGTCCCATATCCCTATCTACACTTGGCACTATTCAGCTTTCCATTTTTTTGCAACCTAACAGGTAAAAGATTTTCCATTACTGTTTTAATTTGCATATATCTGATTATTAATGTCACTTCTTCTTATGTTTGTTAGCACTTCCTATTCAATAAACTACATACCAATATCCTTTACCAGTTTTTCTAGCAACTACTGACCTCTTATTGTTGATGTATAGTAGGAGTCCCTTGTCTAGACAGGTAATAATCCCTTGTCAAGTATAGGCACTATAAATATCTTCTCTCATTCTTTTGTCTGCCTTTTGCTGAATGAAAATCCATAATTTTTATATAATCAAACTCATTCATTTTTCACCCTTAAAAGCTTCTGAGCCGGGTGCAGTGGCTCTTGCCTGTAATCCCAGCACTTTGGGAGGCGGAGGTGAGAGGATTGCCTGAGTCCAGGGGTTTGAGAGCAGCCTGGGCAACTTGGCAAGACCTCGTCTCTACAATAAATCAAAAAATTAGCCAGGTGTGGTGGTATGCACCTGTAGGTCCAGCTACTGGTAAGTCTGAGGCAGAAGAATGGCCTGAGTCCAGTAAGTCAAGACTGCAGTGGCCGTGAGCGTGCCACTGCACTCCAGCCTGGGCGACAGATTAAGACTCCAACTCAGAAAGAAAAAGCTTCTGAAGCTTTAATAAGTCTATTCCTGTCCCTAGAAAAAGAGATTCCTTAACATTTTCTATTAACTTTATAGTATTTCTCTTCACATTTAGGTCTTTAATACATTGAGTTCATCCTGCTAATAGTTTTAAATCTGTTTTTCTCCATATAGTGAGCCATTCTCCCTAACAAATAATTCCTTTCTCCTAAGTCTCTGCCCTCTAATTTGTTCCCTTGGTCTATTTTTCCTTGTTCTTGCACTTATACCAGTTTTTATTACTACATATTATCTTAACTTCTGACAAGGCAAATCCCTCTCCACAAAAAATTTAGTTAGTTATTCACAAACTTTATTCCAACCAACATATAAATTTTAGATTTAGGTTAGATTGAGTTTGTCAGACAAACCAAATGTAACTCTGACAGCATTTAAATTGCTTACAGATTAAAATGGAGAAAACTAACATTCTTATAAGTAATTTGATCCAAGAGCATGGAAAATTGTACCACTTTTTTTTTTTAAGTTGAAGTCTCCCTCTGTCGCCCAGACTGGAGTGCAGTGGCTGCTCCCGGCCACTGCAGCCTCGACCTGCTGGGCTCTGGCGATCCTTCCACCTCAGCCTTCGGAGTAACCGGAATTACAGGCACACGCTACCATGCCCGGCTGATTTTTTTATTTATTGTAGAGATAAGGTCTCACAAAGTTGCCCAGGCGGGTCTCAAACCCGCGAGCTCAGGCAATCCACTCACCTCAGCCTCCCAAAGTGCGGGATTACAGGCTGAGCCATCGAGCCCGGCTAGTACCACTTATTTAGAGCATCTTCTAGTTTCTTTGTAAAAGTTTTCTCCTTAAAGGTCTTGAGTACTCTTTCTTGGATTAATTTCTAGAGAATTTATAGTTTTATAGTTATTATTGTATACAATATTATAAACAACCTTTACTAGTTGTTTATCACTAGTTTAGTAAATGCTATCAAATTTATTAAGTTGACATTAAATTCAGCAATCTTGCTGAATTCTTACTAGTTCTAACAGTTTCTTGATTTTAATGATGCAGCTAGGTATATGATCATATTATCTGCAAATTTGAATTTTATCACTTCTCTTACAATCTTTATACCTCATTTTTTCTTGCTTATTGTGTTAGCTAGGACCTTTCTTAACATGATAAACAATAGTAGTGATGGGGCATCCTTTCCTTGTTACTGATCTTTAAGTAAATGTATCTAAAATTTCTCCACAAATATTATTTACTGTAGGTTTTTGGTAAGGACTTTTAACAAGTTCTCTAGCTTGCTAAGAGTTTTTAATAATAAATAGGTGCTGGATCTTAATGAATGATTTTTATGGCACTCAAGATAATCATTTTTCTCCTTAAGTCTATGTTTGAGATAAAAGATAAATAGATGTTAAGCCATGCATGCTTGCTAACTTTGAGGACCATGATTCTTTTACCACATTGCTGGATTTGATGAGCTAGTATTTTGTGCTGGACTTTCATTTCTATGCTAATAAGTGAAACAGACCCATCATTTTCTTCTTAATTTATCCTCATCTAATTTTAGAATCAAGATTTCGCCAGACGTAGTGGCTCAAGCTTATAATCCCAGCACTTTGGGAGGCTGCGGGTGAGAGCACTGCCTGCCCACGGGTTCGAGACCAGCCCGGGCACCTTGGTGAGACCTCATCTCTACGATAAATCAAAAAATTAGCCAGGCATGGTAGCTCATGCCTGTAGTTCCGGCTACTTGGAAGGCTGAGGCGGAAGGATCACAGGAGCCCAGCAGATCGAGGTTGCAGTGACCATGAGCATATCACTGCACTCCAGCCTGGGCAACAGAATGAGACTCCGACTCAAAAAAAAAAAAAAAAAAGTGGAGAACTTTACTATATCAGTTTATTAAATATCAGTCAGTTAAGGCTCTCTCTTCTGGTACCAATTTACATATTTAATAGTTTTTTTTTAATTATACATTTTCTGTAGGCTTTCAAATTTATTAAACTATAGCAATTCATAATATTATTTTTTAAAAATATTATATTTGGGCCAGACGTGGTGGCCCAAGCCTGTAATCCCATCCCTTAGGAGGCTGAAGTAAAAGGATCACTTGAGCCTAGGAGTTTGAGACCAGCCTAGGCAACACAGCAAAACCTTGTCTCTACAAAAAAAGAAAGATCAAAAAAATCACTGGGCATGGTGGTATGCACCTATGGTCCCAGCTACTCAGGGAGGCTGAGGCAGAAGGATTGCCTGAGCCCAGGAGGTTGAGGCTGAGGTAAGCTGTGATCTCCGGCCTGACAGAGTGAGACCCTGATTCAAAAATTATATATATATGTAGTTATCGTCCAGTTTTCACTTATTTTATTTGCATATTTTTTCATTGATCAATCTTATCAGAGAAGTGCTTAGCTTATTAATCTTTTCAAAGAACAATCTTTTGGGTTGGCAAGTCCTTTTGTTCTCAATTTCACTAATTTCTGCACTTACTCTTATGCTGCTTTTTGAACTTTTCAAATCAACTTTAAGTATTAAAGCAAGCTTCCTTCAACATTTAGGTAAGACATCCTGCTCCTCTGTACAACACAGTCTTCAACATACAAACTAATATTATAAACATTATTCTCACATACTCGTTCATAATAGGGAAAAAATTCATATACTAATCTTACCAATCAAACCTACATGTCAATATCTCTGACTAAAGCAGAATCTTGAAGCTAAGTAAATAAGCTTATGTGCTGTTCACACACACACACACACACACACACACAGAAATTTGTGTAAGGCTGTGACTCTATATCTGCTTCAAGGCAAACATTTTCTCTGCACAGCTAACTGGACAATTACTGGTACTGCTAGATAAAATTAGTAACTAGAAATGAAATCACCAGTTGCTTTACCAGATGCCATTTAAAACTTGCAGTTAATAATAGGAGAGAAAAACCTGGCTGTGACAGTCACATTCATTTTCACCACCCCAACACCACCAAAAAAAAAAAAAATCCATGCAAAGCAAAAGCATATACACTTCCTAGTTATGGAAGCATACAACCCGGTTGGAGGCAGTTTCCAATTACAAAACAGATATTGGTCTTAAATCTTTCACCTGCCAGTTGCGCGTTAAGGCAGATCACCAACAAAACAAAGTTCAACAAGCAACAGAATCTTAGGTTTGGACACACGCTGAATGGTTTATTCTTATGAGTGCAGGATCTAAAAAGTGAGTTTAAGTATTAGCTTCGAAACGATGTCGTAGCTCCCAGTGCATTGGGAAGTAACTCATACATTTCCCTAGCAGGATGCAAAGGCGTACACAGAATAGAAAGAACAAGGTGTAGATATAGGTTAACTTTCAAAGTCCTGATCAATTTAACACAAACTGGCTAAAAACACAAGAACGTAAGTTACCAGATTTCTTTTCTCTGGCTGCAAAAACAAGACTGAAGGCCTCTCTCTAACGAAACTCAGACGGTCTTATTTTTGAGGGTGAAACTTTAAGGGGAGACGGATGAGAAAAGAGCTCCCTAAGGTGGACAGCCAGTTGTGATAAGGATCGCGTTTGTAGAACTTGGGGCTGCGTACGTACCAGGCTGTCTCTCCCTAGGCCAGGTAATACAAGAAGCCAGGGCCGCTCAGGCACTGGCCGCCGACACCAGACGAGGGGGGAGGGGCGGGGAGAGAGGGAAGGAGAGGAGAGACCCAGGCCTCGAAACAAAGGACGCAGGGCTGCTCCAAGAGGGGGTGGATTCGGCGTCCGGCCGGGGAGGAGCAAACCAAGGTTGTCTGGGAAAGGCTAGACTCACAGAACTTGGAGGTGGAGGTGTTGATGTTGATGGTGGAGCTAGGGGTGGGGGCGGGAACCGCCTTGGCCACGGCGGCGGCCGCGTCGCAGCTCTTCAACATCATGATCACCCCATTGGCCTCCGGCGGTGGCGGCGGCCCCATCGGGAGCCCCTCCTTGGGGCCCTTCCTGTCCACAGAGACCGCGGGCACCGCCAGCAGCTGCCCCCCCGGAGGCTCTCGGGCAGGGACTGGGATCGACGAGGGGGGCGGCGGGGGCGGCGGGGGCTGCCGGAAGCCGTCCACGGCGGCCTCCCAGTTGTTGTGGTTCTGGTCGTCCATCATCGCCTCGAACATCGCCTCCTCTTCCATGATTTCCTCCATCCTGCTGGCCCCCGGCACCCGCCCGCCTCACGGGCACCTGCCGCCCGTCTCAACCCCGGGCCAGGGGGCACCACGGCCTCCTCGAGTTCACATCGCCGGAGCCGGAACGGACGCGGCGGGGAGGGCAGCGGGGCGCCGGGTTCCTCACTGTCCGCGGGGCCGCGTCGCTTGGAGACACGCTGACGGCTCTGGGCGCTCCGGGGCTCCGGTCTGGGAGAGGCAGCCGTAAAGCGGCGTTGCCTCTCACGACATTTTACAGCGGCTTCAACAGGCAGTTGGAAAGGGCAGCTAGGGGAACGGCCAGGAGGGCACGTGGTGCTGTCGAACGGCCGCGAGAAAGCGGAGCGAAAAGGGGCGGAAGCTGTGAGTCACCCACCACGCAATAGGGCAGAGGTTGGACCCGCCTCCGCTGGCCCGGCGCTGAGAGGGGTGGGGCGAAGGGTTGTGGGCGGGCATTCGTCGGCCCCGCCCCCGGCGCGGCCTCACGTGGTAAAGGGGTTTGGCTGCGCACGCGCCTTTTCAACCTGGTTCCCAGGACGACGGGAAGGTGGCCGGCTCCTAACGATGTGCGCAAATCCGGCTTGGCGGTCGCTGTGGCACTGGCCCGCCCTTTGGAGGTGTTTTTCTGGCACCTGCTGGGTCTACTAGGCCTTCGCACTTCCAGCCTTTGCTTGGGACGGAGCTACGAGGCCACAAGAGGCCCAGGGTCGCAGATTATAAACCGGTGGGATCGCCCTGCGCGGCGCTTGGTCGGACTGGACTTGGGCCCCATTCTCGGTTCTTGTGACCCAGACCCTCAAGACCGAGAATAAAAACCGAATCAGGCCGGGCGCGGCGGCTCGCTCTTATAATCCCAGCACTTTGGGAGACCGTGGTGAGAGGATTGCCTGAGCCCACAGGTTCGAGACCAGTCTGGGTAACTTGGCGAGACCGCTTCTCTACAATAAATCAAAAAAAGTTACCCAGGTGTTGGAAGGCTGAGGCGGAAGGATCATCTGAGCCCGGCAGGTCGAGGCTGTGGTGGTCGTGAGCAGCATGCCACTGCACTCCAGCCTGGGCGACAAAGTGAGACTCCAACTTAAAAAACAAAAAAAAACGAATTATACTTGGCAGAGTGGCAAAAAAAAAACCGCATTTGAGATATTCATAGGCGTTTTTAAAGTCCTGTAACTCTCCTTCCTATACACTAAGGCCAGAAAACCAACTTTTAAAAATGACAAGCTTCTTGTTCTGCTTCACAAGTCTGACTGCAGATTGGAGGCTGTGTGTGAGTGCCAAGTGCCTCAGAGTAAATTTGCATTATCAAATTATAGTGATAGTAGTGCTATATTATATGAGAATATATATAATTGTTTATTACGTGGCTTATTCTTAAACTACTGGTGATAAGGAAATTGTCTAAAAAAACCCTCTTACATTTAAGTCAGCAGATAATCTTTATTTCCACAAGGTATGCAATTGGTGTGAAGAATCCCTTCAGCCACTGAGAAATTGTCACCTCTAATGCACTCTATCCACATTTGTTTCAGCTTCTCTACGTATATATCTTTTTCCCAATATATTCTGCACTATGTTTAATGAAACATTTTTACCAATCACTTGAAATGATTTTATTTCAGACAATGTTGCCTCATATTAATCAATGACTTTTTTTAACAGCGTGTTTTTAATTATCTGGCCCTGCAATGTTTGGGGATACAAAAAAGATTTTTTTTAAGTAAAAGAGAAGTGATATGCTTAAGGAGATAATCATAAAAAGTATTAGAATTCCATGTGTGGCGAAAGAAAGATGAAGGAAGACAAACTACATCTTTTTCAGACAACCTATAGTTTGTTTTCAACAGACTCTAGATAGATGGGTTTGACTGGAGATAAAGAAGGGTCTCTAAATAATAAAAGATCCAATACTCAAGGAAGATATGAGAGTCATAAAAGTGTCTCTAATGACCTGGCCACAAAATACATGAAGCAAAAATTGACAAGTACAAGAAGAAAGAGAAATCTACCATCAGGTGATATTTTACATATCTCTCTAATTGCAGTGAATTGAATATGGCCCCCCACAAGATATGTCCATGTCCTAATCCATGGAGTTTGTGATTGTGACCCTATTTAGGAGGGTGTTTGCAGATTTAATTAAAATTTTGAAATGAGAATATCATCCTAGATTATCCAGGTAGGCCATAAATCCACTGATGTGTCATTTAAAAAAAAAAAAGGCAGAAGGAAATTTGACAGACAGAAGACACAAACAGGAGGAAGTAAAGTGACCACAAAAGCAGAGCTTGGAGTCATGCAGGCACAGTCAAAGAATGCTGATAGCCACCCAAAGCTGGAAAAGACAAAGAATGCGTTATCTTGAACCTTCAAAGGGAGTGTGACCCCACCAACACCTTGATTTCAGACTTCTGGTTTCCAGAACTGTGAGTAAATACATGTCTGGTTTTTTAAGCCAGCAATTTTTTTTACAGCAGTTAGTTACAAGAAACTAATACATAGGTCAGAGGGATCAAAAAATCTTTAAAGGACTAGAAGAGCTGAATAACACAATTAGCATGGTTAATCCAATAGATACGTGCAGATTTGTCAACTGCGGAGTATACATTTAAGAATATGTAAAACAATATATACATATTAAAATATACAAACATATACATATAAAGTTTATATATAATTGTTTTTAAAAATTGAAAAACAATAAAAGAATATGTGTTTTGTTTTGTTTTGTTTTGAGTCAGAGTATCACTCTGTGGCAAAGGCTGGAGTGCAGTGGCATGCTGCTCACGGCCACCATAGCCTCAACCTGCTGGGCTCAGGCAATCCTTCTGCCTCAGCCTTCCAAGTAACGAACTGCAGGCATGCGCCACCACAGCTGGCTATTTTTTTATTTATTGTCGAGACGAGGTCTCACCATGTTGCCCAGGCTGGTCTCGAACCTGTGGACTCAGACAATCCTCTTGCCTCCACCTACAGTGGCTCATGCTGGGATTATAGGCATGAGTCACTGTGCCCGGATAGAATGTGTGAAACATTTACAAAACTTGAACATACTGGGTCATAAAGCAAGTCCCTCTGCATATCTATGGATTGCTATCATAGCAACCAAATTTTCTGATCACTATGTAGTTAAAAATAAATAACCAAAAGATAACAGATAATTCCCATGTTTCTACTACTCCAATCAATTCCTGGGTTAGAAAATCATAATGGAAATTAGAAAACATTTAAAGCCTTGCTCCAGGGGTTTTTATCCAGCACACTGGTGGTTACTGGACCCTTCACTGTGTACTGTCAAAATGAAACCCGTCCAATTTCCCCATGGAACTGATATTTTGAGAGGCTTTTGAATAAACCTAGAAATTGACCCTTTTGGTCTTAAAACTTAAAACTTACATTTGTCTTATTTGAGTTTCTTCCTCAGGAAACAGGCCCTCTGGCAATGGACTGAAACTCACCAGATTATCACACCCAGACAAGGAGACAGAGGGAAAGCTGTCATAAATAAGAAACACTACCTACTAAAGAGAAACCAAATGAACATAGTGATAACTGGTTGATTTTGTGGCATTATGAGACATTGTTATATTTGTTATATTATGCTTTAAAGTATATCATATTTTAATAGTTATTAACTTAAACTCTTTAATGAAGTGAAGACGTGGCATAACATTATTAGCAACACTGACCCAGCAGTGCACACAGGTTAATAATGGCTACAACTTTCCATAGTCACATATATTCATCTATTTGTTTGATTTTTTTGATTTATTTTTCCCACTGAGTTTCATTAAAGCAGGATAAATATATATGTAAGATATCTGTGTATGTTTGTATCCTTAAAGAGAAGACCAATTCAAAATATCAATAGCAGTTATCTAGGGGTAATGGGGTTATGGATATTTTTAATCTTTTTAAATTTTTTAATGTTTTCTTTGTTCTCCCTACAGTAAGCATGTATCATGTTTGTAATCAGAAAAAAATTCCAAACCTGAAAGATTAAAGAATTAACAAAAACAACAGTAAGGAACTACAAATTGAGATTACATGGGTTAAACTGTTTTGGCTTACAGAAACAGAAACCTCAAATAAATATGTCTTTAAAATCAAGGATATTCACTGGCTAGCAGACTGAGAAGGTCTGGGAATGGCAAAAGTGAAGCAGGGCTCAGCAGGGGCTCAGCTCTGCTTGTCTGCAATGTCCTTTGTCCCCCTCTTGTGCAGCCTTCACCCCCAGGCTGCGGGCAGTAAGGCTGCCACAGCCCCAAGCCTTATGTACATGGACACGAAAGTCAAAATGAAGAGGGCCATGAATTCTGGTAGCCCTCTATTACCAACAGATTCTTTCCCAGAAGCCCTCACCAGCTTCCTCTCAAAGTCTCATCAGTGGACTCCTAAACCAACCCACATGGCACTTAGACCTAGATTCCAAAGCTCTCTGCTGGAAAGGGCATGGATTTATTCCTGGAAAATAAGACCCATCTCTGGAACCCAGAGTGGCATCAGTTTCTCCTAAGTACATTGTGTGAGCGAGGACAGGGTGAATGTAAGAATACATATTGGGGTCAATTTGGGAGGTTTCAATGGGTGCTGAGTAGGCAGAATGTTCATTGTAGGCTGAAGTACCTAATCCCCTAGAATCCCTTAATTATCTAACCTTACCTCAATCTCTTGACTTCTTGCCCTTCATACATCCCTCCCTAATCAATATATTTATGCAGAATTATGTCTGTACTGATTAAAATCAAGAAAGATATAGCTCATGTTTATTTAATTACAGTGCATATGTGGCTAATTGTCTAGAATAGTTAAAAAGGGGACTGTGGAGACTTTGTCGCTAAGAATTAGTCTTTGTGTGGCTTTAAACATGTCAGTGTCACTTTTTCACAGAATATTTATCTGTAATTGTTGGATTTTTTTTTTTTTGAGTTGGGGTCTCACTCTGTTGTCCAGGCTGGAGTGCAGTGGCATGATCACACTATCACAGCTCACCACAACCTCAACCTCCTAAGCTTAGGTGACCCTTCCACCTCAGCATCCTGAGTAACTGGGACTACAGGAATACACCACCATGCGTGGCTAAATTTATGGGTTTTTTTGTAGAGACAAACTTTCACTATGTGTGCCCAGGCTGTGTTCAATATATTTTAATGACTGGCTTAAATTTGCTTGAAATTCTATTTTATATCAACAGACTTTTTCTTTTGTCAGCTCTTATAACATAGTCTGTACTCTGAGATACATTTTTCCCTACAAGAAAGTAAAGTTTGTTATGCAATTTTTACATATTTCCATCTGTCCTACCCGCCTAATTATGGCATTGTTAATGAAGGATGAAATTACTCAGAAGTGAGCAATAAGAAGAAAGAAGAGGAGAAAAAAATGAAAAGCATTACAAATCGTACATGCCTCTTCTAAGTAGTTAAGAACTATTAAATCAGAGAAGACTATAGTAGATGACATACAGACATATAGATGATTTCTTTTAATTGCTATTCATTTTAAATATACTATTAATTACATGAAGAAATTAACATAAAAAACTTAAAATGCAACTTTGATGGAGATGAACTATTAGGATAAAGAAAAATGAATTATTTTAATACCTAGGAGATTACAATTGTATCAATACAGCATTGACAAAAAAATAATTTGTAAATGTATAATGCAGTTGGGAGTCTAAAATGCAAAGCTATTGAAATGATCTTGATCAGAAGCTAAGAGGATTAGAGATGTATAAATAACTCAAGCCTCAATAGTTGCACACTGAGATTACTGCTTACAGTAGATGTAAGCACTCAGGGGGAGTATTCTCTATTCAGTTATTTATTTCCATGTTTGATTTTGTTCCTACCTTTTACATCTTAGCAACTGAATCCTAAATTCCATCCTATCAGGGGAACAGAGATAATCATGCATATGCTCTCATAAACCTGATGAATTTAGGAGCAGGGGGGAAAAAAATGACTTTAGGCTAAAGAAGGCAGTGGAAAAAAAGGTGGAGGTGGTTCTACCAGTACCTTGTTGCAGGGCTATCCCTTTCACTCAGTCACTCACAAGTATTTTTGTGTTCAGGTACTGTTCTGGCGATATCAAAGACCCAAACACTTCTACCCCTCATGGGGTTTCCATCCCATTGAGATGTCAAGCATTAAGCAATTAACCACACATGCCAAAGTATGAAAAGCACTATGAAGAAATGCCCTGAGAAGGCATTTCAGAGAAAACTTTTTTCTTGGGGGATCAAGGAGAACCTCTCTAAAAAGGAATTTTTCTAATAATATGAAAGGATGGGTAGAAGTTAGCCAGACAAGTTAGGGAGAGAACAGTTCAGCCAGAAGAAACATGAAAAAGGCATTTGACATTAACTGAAAGAAAGGCGGTTAGATCCCAGTGGAGTGAAGGGGAAGGAACTGGACATGGCATATGGCAGAAAGGTAGGATACAGCTGGGTCATGCCTGTCCGCATAAGACCTTTTGAAGATTTTGTGTTTCTGTTTGGAAAAAAAAGGTAGATGAGCGGCATAGATGTAACTTACATTTCATAAAGGCATATGCCTGCCCTCAGGAGAGTGGCATGTAGGAAAGGAAAGAGTGAAAACAGGCTGAGGCAGGATAGTAAGTGTAGGAAAATGTGACTTCTGTTTTGTTTTACAAGAAGCAGGAAGCAGCCGGGCTCGGTGGCTCAGCCTGTAATCCCACACCTTTGGGAGGCTGAGGTGAGTGGATCGCCTGAGCCCGCGGGTTCGAGACCCTCCCGGGCAACTTGGCGAGACCTCATCT
>NW_007259897.1:114319-118031 GCF_000164805.1 Carlito syrichta
CACTGTACTCCAGTCTGGGCGACAGAGTGAGACTCCAACTCAAAAAAAAAAAAAAGAAGCAGGAAGCAAGTCGCTAAAAATTTGGAAACCGCCTCCAGGATGTTTATGGTTGGAGTCAGCAAAGCAGGCACTCCACCATTCTTGATTACCTGACCATTGCAAATAGAACACAAATGGAGTTCATCACACAGCCCATATGCCCAAATGAAGACAAATCCATGGCTCTCATGACCTTCACCCTCCCAACCATCTCCTGGAAGACAGATAAGATAAAAGCCAGTCACCAAGACTCCCTCAAGGCAGTTCTCATTCTGAGATTCTGTACTCCTCCCTTGGAGTGTGTACTTTCCTTCCTCAGGGCACCTCTCCTCTTGAGATTGCCCACCCTCACCCTAAGTGTTTACTTTTGTCTTAATAAAGTCTTTACTTTGCTTATCAACCTGGTGATTTGCTCTAGAATTCTTTCCTGTAGCAAAGTCAAGAACCTGAGCAAGAGTTGAGGTTTCTTCTCTTCATTAAAGAGAAGACTTTTCTGGCAACAAAACCAATTAGGAGGACTGGATTTTAAAAATATGGTACATATACACAATGGAACATTATGCAGCCATAAAGAACAAAATCATGAATTTTGCAGCAACCTGGGTGGAATTAGAGTTTATATTACTGAGCGATCTCTCACAGAAACAAAAATCTGAGCATTACATGTTCTCACTAATAAGTGGTCCTTGAACAACTACCATAATACTATAAGAAAAGGATTGACAGTGGTGGGAAACTATGCGGGCGGCAAGGAGAGGCAGGGAGGTGGGATTAAAGGTAGTCAATATCTGCCTGGGGAAGAGGGGACACACTTCATCAATAAGGATACCTGCACAATGAATATTTGTACACCTAACCCTTAATTGTACCCCCACAATTTTAAAATTAAAAAATATATATATATATGAAACCACAATTAGGAAGTTATGGCACATGATAGTGGCTTGGGCTAGGGAGATGGCAGTGGACATAGAAAGAACTAGTAGGCTCTAGATTTTGACATTAGAATGGGCAGTCCTTGATTAGACACCTAGAGTGAGGAAAAGAAAAGTTTCAAGGATGACTCACTCTGGCATAGACCTGGGTAGACTATCACATTCTACTCAAAGCTGGGAATTTATCAGATGCATGCAATGGAAGGAAAGTTCTATGAGCGATGCAAACAATGAATCAGCCATGAACTCCAAGCTGCATTAGAAAGTAAAGACATGACTTTGGGAGGCTGAGGTGAGTGGATTGCCTGAACCCGCGGGTTCAAGACCCGCCTGGGCAACTTGGCGAGCCCTCATCTCTACAATAAAAATTAAAAAAAAAATTAACCGGGCGTGGTAGCGCACACCTGTAGTTCCAGCTACCCGGAAGGCTGAGGCGGAAGGATCGCCAGAGCCCAGCAGATCGAGGCTGCCACTACACTCCAATCTGGGCAACAGAGTGAGACTCCAACTCAAAAAAAAAAAAAAAGAAAGTAAAGACAGATGGAGCAGATGGCTAGAGAGAAGGCAAAGTTCTTCATGAATGAGAGGTATCCATGAAGTTGAAGAGCTATTGCAAGAGAAGACTGTCCTTAAGCAAGAAATCAACAGTATGGGTTACAACCAAAAGGTAGACTGAACTAATGATTTCAAAAGTAAGGCAGTTGCTACTGGTGACAAGACTTACAGTGGAAACAGCAGACAATTTAACTTTGTTTTTGTTTCCTCCCTATTTGGATACATTCATATATATATATATATATATATATATATATATATATATATATATTTTTTTTTTTTTTTTTTTTTTTTTTTTTTTGCTTTGGTGAAAGGCAAGTCCCACCTACTGTTGTGCAGGAAGCCAAAGGGTGCCAGACATTCCTTCTCCCCATACACCATCATTGAGAGCAAGGGTACACAGCATATACTCAGCCAACCTGACCCTTGTGCCAAGGTACTTGAGTCTAAAAAGAGTGATACAACTGTGGGAATCACTGGAAATGATTCATGACATCTGCAGAGTTCAGCCTCGCGGTGAGGGCAGCACTGGAGGCCATATGTTAACCAGACTACCCTTTGGTGTGACCTCAGCTGTGTTCTCAGCTGCCCAGTGTTACTTGCCTTCTGCCTGTGCTCTAGGCCACGTTCTCCAACATTCTTGTTGATTCTGTAAGCTACCCAATGTCCTTCCAATAAATTCCCTTTCTGCTTTAAACAGAGTCAGTTTCTGTTGTTTGCAACCAAAAACACAGGTACAATGGGACTGTGAGAGTGGTTGACCAAGATGGAGAGAAAGCAAAAGTTCCTAGAGGTGAGGAGACCTCACCTCAAAAGAGGCCACTGGCCTTAGTTCCACATTTTGAGGGCAATGTGCTCTACACACACACACACACACACACACACACACACACACACACACACACACACACGACATAGGGGCCCCTCTGCCACTTGGGATCCAATGCTCAGAGCTGGTACAGCGCAATCACACCCTACACATTCACTCTCATGACTAACACCACACAACTCCCAGTAAGTGCTTCTCTACACTCTGTATCCTCAAAACAAAAAAGCAACTGCGTCTGGATGCCGTGAAATGCAGAGACTGCTTCAGAATGTAGGAAGAATTTGAGTTACAGAAGCACTTAATTGAAAGAGAAAACAAATTAATCAACTTCTCAAATCTTTTCCACTTGGCACTAATGCAATAGATTCTTGCATAACGAAGTTTCATTTCCTAGTTGTGCTAAGTGTCCATTTTTGTGTTCTAGTTCAGGGTCCTGGAGCTACTCACTGTGTTAAAGCAGTTTGATTTAATTTAGACAAGATAGATGAGATGCAGTGGAAGAGTTAAGTGAAACAATAAAAGATCTTCAAATATGGGTAAATTGTGGTCTTTACTGGGAAATGAAATTACTTTCGTATTTGTACTAGCCACAGTTATTTGGTGTGAACTGTTACTTTACAGAGTTAAATTTATTTCACTTTAAACTTTAATTTTTTTTTTTTTTTTTTTAGTTTGAGTCTCACTCTGTTGCCCAGGCTGAAGTGCCGTGGCACACTCACGGCCACCCCAGTGTCAACCTGCTGGACTCCAGCAAGCCTTCCACCTCAGCCTTCCAAGTAGCCAGAACTACAGGCGCATGCTACCAAGCCCAGATAATTTTTTTTTATTATTTATCATAGAGAGGTCTCACCAGGTTGCCCAGGCTGGTCTTGAACCCATGGGCTCAGGCATTCCACTCGCCTCGGCCTCCCAAAGTGTTGGGATTACAGGCTGAGCCACCAAATCCGGCCTAATTTGAATTTTAAAAAGACAAACATGTTTGCATGATTCTGAAGATTCATGTGCAATTTTCCCAAGATTCCTTTAATTTCTGTGGAGACTATTTTTGGTCATTACAGATCAAGATGTAATCTGGAGAAAGATTTTAACAAATTGAATAAATGTTGCTATTGTCAATTTTTAAAATTATGTCCCAGCTTAGACAAATTTGAAGGGAAAATACTTTAAAATACTATATGGATCTTGATGTTGCTTTAAGAGACAGTGAAACTCATGATATTAGTGATAGCAATATATGATGAACTTAAAATATCTTATGCTAGCCAGGCTCGGTGGCTCAGCCTGTAATCCCACGACTTTGGGAGGCTGAAGTGAGTGGATTGCCTGAGCCCACGGGTTCGAGACCCACCTGGGC
>NW_007259897.1:118154-122462 GCF_000164805.1 Carlito syrichta
TGAGTAGGAGTCTCATTCTGTTGCCCAGGCTGGAGTGCAGTGGCACATTCATGGCCACCACAGCCTCCACCTGCTGGACTCAGCTGATCCTTCCACCTCAGCCTTCCAAGTAGCTGGAACTACAGGTACGTGCTACCACTCCTGGCTAATTTTTCATTTATTATAGGGATGATATCTTGCCAAGTTGTCCAGACTGGTCACAAACCACTGGACTCTGGCAGTTCTCTCGCCTCAGCCTCCCAAAGTGCTGGGATTGCAGGCTTGAACCACCGCTCCTGGCCTTGGTCATGATATATTAAATTCATGGTTCCTATTTCCAATCTAAGTATTGCTTAATTGACATTTCCAGTTGCTTTGACCTCAGCAAAACATAGTTTCTACATTTTGAAATTAATAACAAACATTCTAAGAACTGCAATGTCCCCATGAAGTTTGTCTAATTTGTCATTACTCTTGATAGGAACACAAATTATGTAAAAGTCTTGATGATAACAAAATGATGGGCAATTTAATTAAAAGAAGGCAAGAAAATTAACTTTCAGAAAATAAATATAATTTTTGAATTATGTATGACTTTTTTTATTGCTCACCCAAATATTGCCAGCCCATCAAAAGAACACCCAGACATAGATAATAATAGTTAAACTCAGTCATCCTTGCTGTTTTACCATACCTTTACGCATATTTTTTATTTTATCATTATCCAAAGGTATGTTTGTCAAGGAAGGAGGACAGGACATGTGTGATTTAAGTTTGCTAGCTATATGTATAACAGATGAGCCTCTTACTGCAAATATTCAAACTAGGCCTGGTGAGGAGGCGGGTGAAGTAAGAGTTTAGAGGATCAGAGGCGCCATCCACAGGGATATTGAAACTGCTCTAACAAGAATGAATGATAGCAGAGGTTGGTGTGGAGATAAAGATAATCTAGGAACAAGAGAGGTGGCCACTAATGATCAGGAGATGGTCACTATGAGAAGGTGAGGTGGAAACCCCCGATGATGTGGGCCTCAGTGGAGCTCACATGAGGGAGGGGAAGGAATGGAATGGAAGCAGCAGTGGGAACAAGGAGAACACCAGCATCATCTCCTTAATAGAGGAATACAGGGCATGAGGAATTGGTGTGCCCTTGAAAGGTCACAAGGGAGAGTGCTCAGAGGACAGCTCAGTTCAGGTTTAGGCAAAGACCCGGAGGGAGTATGTGAAGAAGAAAATACATCAAAGAATGCGCTGATTGTGGAGCCAGAGTTCTAGAAGGCACAGTAAAGGGTATCGTGCAGGAAGAAAAGAGTGAACAATTATGACAGAGGATCACAGAGAGGTTTGGAGATGAGAATTCAGAAGTTTATTAAAAGTCATTGCTTGCACTCTGGGTGATGAAACAGTGTAGAGTGGTTCACGGTGCCCAATTCCAATGTAATCTTAGAGGGAGGAGGCCGGTACCCAGGCTTAATACAAATCAGCTGTGGCCTTCAAGGGAGGCCCTCCCTGGGTTTGAAATGCAAGACTGGCCTTCTGCCATCAGTCATTATGCATCAGCAGGTGCCATGGGCAGATCTGTGGTTGGCAGCAGTGAGCACAAGACACCTGGTTCCTTGTGGTCAGCCAACCTGGGCAATTGTCATTGGCATCCAAGGTGGTTGGACCAACCAACCACCTTGATTCCTGATCTTGGCACCAATACTCTCAATGTATTTGCCCTGGGTAGAGGCCAGGTTGCCTTCAAAGGCCACATTGATCATTCAGGAGGGGTTGGTACCTATCGTTTCATATTTAAGAAGAGGCAGATACAAATGAGTCTCCACTTCATTTGATTCACACACAATCAACTCTTTCATACCTCAAATTGCCTTTCACAGTCCAAACATTTCCAGTTTTGGCACAGGGGTGTCTTTTGCCAGCCCATAGGTCAGTTTTGGCAACAACCTTCTGTTTTTCTGGTCAACAGTGTAAGTTCATAAAGTTTTGCGTCATTGTTTTATAAAAGTGAGTAGAAAATTAAAACCTAGATGAAGTGATGCCAGTGCTTAAAAAGAAAGCCATAAAGTTAATCCAGTTCAGACATGGATAGAAACCATTCGGAGTGAGGCAGGCAGGGAGTCTGGTCTCTCATTTACAGGACTTCAGTCGGTCATTCATGTGTTTAAATGCAAAGTAAAGAACAAAATGAAGTTCAAAAGGCAACAGAGTACGGTCAAGGACTATTGAAAAGGACAGTCATAATGGAGGATTTTATAATATTTTTAGCTTTATTAGAATGGTTCTATTGTCCTAATGTTTTGAGAGGCATATTTTGTAAGGAAGCAAAGGCCTGCCTGTGCCATCACCAGAGATTCAAAATGGAAACTTCTTTCCTGGAGCACAGTGTCTCTAAGTTGAGAGTTTAAGTATCATTCTTGAGGTTAGAGAATAGGAAAGAAAATGGAAGGATCGTTGAAGTGGTTGTATAATTCTAAGTCAGGGAAGGCAACTAAGAGCTATTGTGCAGCTACTTCATGGCCAGGCCCATAAAAGGATTTTTTCATCCAGCATGGACCACCTCTCCTCTGGACCAGAACTACCCTTAAAACCAATGCTGAGAAGAAGTCTGGGAGTCGTGATGGCCAGAGCATTAGCCAGTTTTTCCATGTGGCCGAGAATATCATGGATAAATACAGTCATGCATTGCTTAATGGCAGGAATACGTTGCATTGCTAGGCAGTTTTGTTGCTGTACAAACATTCTAGAATGTACTTACACAAACCTAGATGGTAAAGCCTACTCAGACCAAGGCTATATGATAAGGCCTATTGCCACCAGGTCACAGACCTATACAGTATATTACTGTACTGACTACTGTAGGCAACTGGAGCACAATAAATGATATTTATTTATATCTAATAGAAAAAGTACAGTTTAAAAAATAGGGTATAAATTTTTTTTTAAAGGCCCACCTGTATAGGGCACTTACCATAAATTGAGCTTGTGGGACCAGAGATGTTCTGGGAGCGTCAGCGAGTGAGTGGTGAGTGAATGTGAAGGCCTAGGACCTTACTATACACTACTATAGACTTTATAAACACCATACATTTAGGCTACACTACATTTATGTTAAAAACTTCCTCTGGAGACCATTATAATAAGTGAATTATCACAGAAACAAAGAATTGAGTACCACATGTTCTCACTCATAGGTGGGCACTGATCACTGATCACATGAGCACAAAGGTGGGAACAACAGACGCTGGACACTGCTAAAGGAGGGCGGGAGGGCAGGAGGGAGGAGGGATAAGGGTCACACAACCACATACTTGGCCCACTATCAAGAAAAGAGAGAGCCTGCTAGAAATCCAAACTTCACCTGCACTATTCACATATGTAGTAAATTCTCACAGGTACCTCACAACTCTAAAATAAAATAAGGTAAAAAAAAATTTTTTTTGAGTAGGAAACTCACTCTGTCACCCAGTTTAGAGTGCAGTGGCATGCTCATGGCCACTGCAGCCTTGACCTGCTGGGGGCTCAGGCAATCCTTCTGCCTCAGTCTTCCAAGTAGCAGGAACTACAGGTGCATGCCACCGTGCCCGGCTAATTTTTTTATTGATTGTAGAGACAAGACCTCGCAAAGTTGCCCAGGCTGGTCTCAAACCCCTGGACTCGAGCAGTCCTCTTTCCTCAGTCTCCCAAAGTGCTGGGATTACAGGTGTGAACCACCATGCCTGGTTAAAATAAGATAAATTTTTATTTTATTTTATTTTATTTTATTTTATTTGAGTCAGAGTCTCACACTTTTGCCCAGACTGGAGTGCAGTGACACATTCATGACCACCACAGCCTCAACCTGCTGGACTCAGGTGATCCTTCCACCTCAGCCTTCCAAGTAGCTGGAATTACAGGTATGCGCCATCATGCCCGGTTAATAAGATAACATTTTTTAAAAAGCTAAAAGACGTAAATAAAGAATGCCTTTCTTCAATAATAAGTTAACCTTAGTCTACTGTAACTTTTACTTTCTAAACTTTATAATGCTTTAAACTTTTTGAGCCTTTTGCAGTAACACTTAACTGGTAGAAAAATGTTTTCTTTCTGTATATCCTTATTCTATAAGCTTTTTTCTATTTTTAAAATTATTATTATTTTTTATTTTTTTAACTTTTTTGTTAAAAACTAAGACAAGGCTGGGCTTGTTGGCTCAGCCTGTAATCCCAGTACTTTGGGAGACCGAGGTGAGTGGATTGCCTGAGTCTGTGAGTTCAAGACCAGCCCAGGCAACTTGGTGAGACCTCATCTCTACAATAAATCAAAAAAAAAATTTTTTTTTTTTTTTTT
>NW_007259897.1:122685-142391 GCF_000164805.1 Carlito syrichta
AAAAAAAAAAAAAGACAAACCGGCCAGGCTTGGTGGCTCAACTTGTAATCCCAGCACTTTGGGAGGCTGAAGTGAGTGGATTGCCTGAATCCGCAGGTTCGAGACCAGCCCAGGCAACTTGGCGAGACCTCATCTCTAATCAAAAATTAGCCAGGCATGGTACTGTGCACCTGTAGTTCGGGCTACTAGGAAGACTGAGGCAGAAGGACCCCTGGAACCCAGCAGGTTGACGTTGGAATGGCTGCAAGTATGCCACTGTCCTCCAGCCGGGCAACAGAGTGAGACTCAAAAAAAACTAAGACAAACCCCCATTAACCTAGGCATACACAGGGCCAGTATCATTAAACTGTCATTAGACAATAGGAATTTTTCTGCTCTATTGTAATCTATGAGACCACTGTCATACATGTGGTCTGTCGTTGACTGAAACATTGTTAAGCAGTGCATAACTATTAGTGTGTAATATTAAGGCTACTACTAACAGTGATAATAAGGTAATGGGGTAAATATTCATTGCCTGTTAACTACGTGCCAAATACTGTGTTAAGCACTTTCTATGGATTATTTTATTTAATCTTCATGAGAACTCTGTGAGGTAGAGAGTTTACAGATAAGGAAGCTAAAGCTAAGAGAGTGTAAGGCAATTCCCAAGGTCAGAAGTAAGAGGAGCTGGAATGAAAGCAGAACTGGCTGGGGCAACACATGCCCTGGAAAAGTGAGGGTGGCTGGCTAGCAAGAGGATGGTCACCTTGAGAGGCAGCCAGGGACAAAAGAACAGTAGGTCAGACAGATAATACCTCTGAGGACTGTTGGGAGTGTCACCTGAGGCGCTGAGGGCCTGTCCCCTTTTTCTGGTACCCTCTTTCAAGAGGTAGATCTCTCAATCCTCCCCAGAGACAAGGGGGATGACATCACTTCTGCAGCCACATTCACTTCTCTCTTCTTCCTGTCAGCTTGCCTCCTCCATCATCTTCTGGAAGGACCCTTCTTTCCCCTCTTTTTTCTGTCTTTTTTCCCCCACCTAACTGTGCCTTATATTGCCAACAACACCTACAAATGACACTAAAACTTAGCCCTCAGGAATACAAAGATGGCAGATATCTGATAAGGACTCAAGAAGCAATTATTTGCATCTGGATTTCTTTGGTTGTCATATTGCAGATTCAGTCTGGGCTCAGCCAGACCTTCTGAGGTTGTGGTCACACTGATTCTAGATATGGCTGGTTGATAGCCTAGCAAACAGTCACTCCCTGCCCCTATACCATTTATGAATTTGCTAGCAGGCATGAGAAAACAATGGTCTTCAGGAAAGACCTTACAAGATGAAGCCTGATTTGCCCAAGTCAATCATGGTGATTCCTCAGGAACAGTGTTTGACTCAAGAACAGGTCTATGCTGCAGTCCCAGCTAGTGTCATGAGAAGACATCTCTTAGAGGCTGAAAGGATACAAGGAAGGAATGTTCTCTTCTATGGGGATGGGAAAGCTTGGGGTTACAACAACCATTAGACAACCAGGTAGGGACTAAGGATGGAAGACAACATGCTGAAGTTGGCAGAGCAGGAATATGGAATGAGTCTGGGTCTTTAAGGACATTTTGAAAGCAAATTAACCAACCTGGGAGCTACCTTACGCCCATACTTCTTTTTATGTGAGGCACTAAGTCCTCTTGAGCCATTTTCGGTTGGATCTCTCACTGCATGCAGTTGAAAGCACCTGAAACAACAGCCCAGCAGCATCTGGGAGCCCTTGCCATCAACAGGAAATGTCCCAGGTTCACATCTGCACCAGACTGGGGTGCTCGGGGAACTTTAACTAGTCCAGTTACTACCACTCCAGAGCTACAGTCAAAATGAAAGGGAATAAGTGGGAAATTATATAATGAACTTTCTCTGAGGCCGGGGAAAGTGTCAAAGCACTTTACAATCAAACCTAATTGAAAACAACAGCTCTTTAATCTAAATTTATGATATAATCAGCCTTCTGGTTACCTAATTATAATTAAATTAGATTGGCAGTGTATATCACATATGCTAATTAAAAGCACCAAAAGAAAAGCTGCATTTGGTAATGACTGTGTCTCACTCCCTTCTAGAACTGAATGGTAAAGAGCTCCCTGGGCTGTAAACTTGGAGGCCTGGGTTCTAGTCCTGCCCCTGCTCAAAACTGGCTGTGTGACTTAGGTGAGTCACTTAGTCCCTCTGAGTCTCTCTCTGTCTTCATATCTGTAAGATTCCAATCAAAGAGATTCTTTTTTTCTTTTTTCTTTTTTTGAATTGGAGTCTCACTCCATTGCCCAGGCTGGAGTGCAGCGGAACCCTCACGGCCACCCCAGCGTTGACCTGCTGGGCTCTGTGGATCCTTCTGCCTCAGCCTTTCAAGCAGCCAGAACTACAGGCACACGCTACCACACCCAGCTAACTTTTTGTTTTCTGATTTATTGTAGAGATGAGGTCTCGCCAAGTTGCCCAGGCTGTTCTCAAACCCATGGACTCAGGCAATCCCCTTACCTCAGCCTCCCAATGTGCTGGGATTACAGACCTGAGTCACTGTGCCTGGCCATGTCTGAATTCTTTTACCTAGCATAATGTTTTCCAGCTGCATCCATGTTGTAGCATATCAATACTTCATTCTTTTTATGGCTAAGTAATATCCCATTGCACAGACTATAATTTGTATAGCCATTAATCCATCAATGGACATTTGGGCTCTTTTCACCTTTGAGCTATTGTGAATAATGCTATAAACATTTGTGTAGCTCTTTCTCGACTCCATCTTCACCGTAGTGGCAGTGAGGGCCGCGGTTCAGTCGCCACCATGCAGCTCTTCGTCTGCGTCCAAGAGCTGCACACCCTCGAGGTGACCAACCAGGAGACGGTCGCCCAGATCAAGGCTCAGGTGGCCAAGCTGGAGGGCATCGCCCCAGAAGATCAGGTTGTGCTCCTAGTGGGCTCACCGCTGGAGGATGAGACCACCCTGGGCTAGTGTGGGGTGGAGGCCCTGGCCACCCTGGAAGTGGCCGGCCTCATGCTCGGAGGCAAAGTCCATGGTTCCCTTGCCCGTGCTGGGAAAGTGAGAGGTCAGACTCCTAAGGTGGCCAAACAAGAGAAGAAGAAGAAGAAGACTGGCCAGACCAAGCGGAAAATGCAGTACAACTGGCATTTCGTCAATGTTGTGCCCACCTTTAGCAAGAAGAAGGGCCCTAATGCCAACTCCTAAGTCCTTGGTGATCCTGGCTTTCTCCAATAAAGCAACTTAGCCTGGTCAAAAAAAAAAAAAAAAAAACACACACACACACACATTTGTGTACTTGTATTTGTTTTGAACACCTGTTTTCAATTCTTTGGGGTATACAACTAGGAATGAAATTGCTGTCAGATGGTAATTCTGTTTAACTTTTTGAAGAGTGACCATAATGCTTTCCATAGCATCAGATCCCTTGTTTTTTTTGTGGGATCCCATGACTAATGACTGGTTCTTGCCAATGGCAAGTGAGTGAAGGGGATCTTTGTCACATTTGGGCATGGCGCTTCCCACAGGCTCGGCCCATGCATGGTTGACTGCAGAGGACTCCAAAGATTATACAAGAAGGAGATCTGCTCCCTGGATGAAGGCCGCCTGACCAGCCACAGTCACACACTATGGTGTATGCAAACAAGAACTAAACTTACGTTAAGCTAACTGAGGTTTCCAGGGTTTATCTTCCACTGCGGCTGGCGTTATCTTAACCAATGCATCACTGAAGTTCTGTCTCTCAATCCCCAGCTTCCTGGTAGAGTTCAACCTGCATGGTCTAGTCCTGCATCTCAGCTTGCCTGTATTAGAAACCTTTTCCATCATTTTCATTCTAGACAGGGATATGTGGGTTGCAGGTATCAGAAACCACTCAAATGAACTGAAGTGCAAGGAAGCGTTTATTGTAAGACTGCTGAGATCTCATGAACGCTGTATACATAAAGCAAAGTACATCCAAGCGTCCTGCAAACTATGGAGGGCTACCAAGGGGGAAGGGCAGAGGAGATGTGTCCCTGAGTGCTAGTCAGTGGGGACACCACGCCTACCAAGGGGGAAGGGCAGAGGAGATGTGTTCCTGAGTGCTAGTCATGGGGACACCACAAGATAACAGTAGAGAACTCTTACTATTTTAGTTTTGTGTTGAGTTGTTATCTTTAGATATGTTGGGCCAGGTGCAATGACTCACATCTGTAATCCCAGCATTTTGGGATGCTGAGACAGGAGGATCACTTAAGGACAGGAGTTTGAGACTAGCCTGGGCAACATATAGCGAGAACCAATTTCTATTTTATATATATATGTTGAAATTGACCCTTCTAGTTTGCTAGGTGTTTGGCATTTGTTTCCAGGCAAATTCTGGTTTCCAGGCTCCACTCGTCTGTCTCCAGCCTGGGATGAGGATCCTTACATCTTGCTATAAGTAGCCAAAGCAGCAAGTACTATCTCCGCCTCCCTACCAGGGCCCATGTGCTCTCTGGTCTCTGCATCTTTCTGGACAAGTGTTCCATGTTCTGCATCCAAACTGTCATCTTCTGCTTGCTTCTGCTTTCCTGGGCTCCAATGCCCACTAAAGACAGCTCAGTCCTCACAACTGAACATCTAGACTTCACTGACTTCTTTCTCTTCTCTGAAATCTTATGTTGCACATGGTCCACTTCCATTTGTTACCTGGAATTTATTGCCTTGTGTGACTGCTTCCATTTTTAGTGCGAGTCTATCTCATCTCCTGAGGGCAGAGGAGGACAGGGCCACACTTTCGTGCCCAGGTCAGAATCTGGCTGCACCACATGTCACCTTGTGATCTCGAGCAGGTTATTTAATACTTGTGAGTCTCTGTTTCCTCACCTATAAAATGGGTAGAATAATAGTACCCACATCAGCTTTCTTGCAAGGGTTTTATTATTTTTTTAAAAAAGAGCAGATAGAGTGCTTAGTAGGGTACCTGATACACAGTGAGAGCCCTCAGTACCTGTTTCTATCTTTGTGTGTGTGTGTGTGTGTGTGTGTGTGTGTGTGTGTGTGCATGTGTGTGTACCTATGTTTCTAACTCCCTCTTCAGTCTAGCGTGCTTGGTGAGCAGCAGATGTGATCATTAAGTCAATCAGTGTTCTTCAGACTTTTATTTTTATTTACTTATTTATTTATTTATTTATTTTTTAGAGATGAGGTCTCACTGCCCAGGCTGGTCTCAAACCTGTGGGCTCAGGCAATCCTCTCTCACCTTGGCCTCCCAAAGTGCTGGGATTATAGGCATGAGCCACTATGCCCAACCCTCAGATTTTTAGATGATCAGACTCAGATGAAGAGTGTTGGGAAAGGTTCCTGGCCCCTTTCCCCATACAACTGGATAAAATCTCAGGGTTGGATTTGGGAATCTAATTGAGATTCAAATTATCAGCCAGCTTTGACATACTCAGAGAGATCCCACCAGGTGGGCTAAGCCACCTCCAGTGGGAAGCACGGAGAAAACACAGATGTCCACCCAAATTGGTCTTCTCCACGCAGGCACAAGAACTCCTCACTCAAGCCCTTGCTCAGTGTCTCCGTCCCCTGCGCTTCCAGAGAGGTGACTGCCTCCCTCTGTGCCCTTCCTAGTCCTTCATAACACTTTCCGTGGCCCTGTAGTGTGTGCTTATTTTTCATCATCTGTCTCTCCTGCTCCTTGGTGAGGGTAGAGACCTCTGCACCTGGCAGTGTCCACCACATAGTGGGTGCAAGTACAGTTGGTGGATGAAAGAATGATCCAGGTTCTGTTAACTCTCCCTTTCTCATAGTTTCACAAGAGCTTGGGCAGGCTTCAGAGCTTTCAGATTCCTTTCCTTGTGGAAATTCCCCAGTCAGGTTTAGAACTCTAATCTCTTATCTGATTCCTGGGTGACCCCTTCCCCATCACTGCTGGGCTTGGGGCTCCAAGAACTTGCATGGGGGCAGCCAATCTGCTTTCTGCCTCCTCCTCCCCTTCCCTGACCTGGAGGTGGAAGGGAACTTGGTCTGTCTCCGGGACAATCTTCGCCTTCTCCATCTTCTCAGGGGTAGGGACCGGGATTCAGAAATTCAGGGGCAAGGGCAGAGGTCTTCTGGTGTGGCTGTCGCAGTGCAGTCCTCTCTGGGTCGCTAGGTACTGCTTATCCGGCTCACTCTTCCTGGGGGCAGCGTCCAGATGCTATGGCCTTGTGAGGTGCAGGCTTAAGTTCACCTGGACCCAAAGAGGCCTCTCCCTGCCCAGTTCCCTGACATGAGTGACCTGCCTCCACTCCACCACCCACCTGAGCTCCCCCCTGCGGGCAGTTGCACCCACAGCCTCTTGCTGTTGGGGCATCCTTTTACCTGGAGGCAGCCACCTCCCACCATATACCCTGGATTCCTGGGAGACTCACACACACGGGTTTAAGGGCCGCACATGGTGGACAGGTGCTTGCCCCAGCCTGCCCTCTGCTCTTACTGTTTCTCTCCAGCCTCCTTCTCAGTGAGGCCCATCCAGAGACCACCACATCTGGAACTGAGCACTATCTGATCGGGATGGAGTACCAGACTCTACCTCCTGCAGACACCCTCAAGCCCTACAAGAGTTTCCTTTGTAATCTTCTCCCATCATTGGGCTTGGTGGCACTATGAAGGAGCAGTCCCTCTTCCCCACACATACTCCTTGGGGGAAAAGGAAATTGCCCCTCTCCCACAAGGCCCAGTACAGAGTAACTCCTTGTCATCATCAATTTTGGACCCAGAACCATAGGGCAAGTACCGTCTTGCAGCCTTGGCAACAACCAAGCACTTCATCTTCTGATCAAAGCTTTCAGCTTGGAGGTTCTGCCAAGTGCAATGGACCCATAAGCCTTGGAAAAGCCAGGTTCCTAACACAGTGATAAGAACAAAAAACTTTTTCCCCTCCCTCGCTTTCTTCCTCTTTCAATTCTCCCAGTGGCTAAAGGACTACAAATTGTTCCAGGAAGGGATTTTGAATGAACGAAGCAGGAATTTTCTCTTCTTTTGGTTGGCTAGATGGTGGATATGATGGTTGGAGCAGCAGCATTTATCTTGGGCTATAGAATAGACTCTACATGATAAGGGTGCCAAAGAAACAGAGTAAAAGGAGTCTGGATTTCTGACAATCCTGGAACTGCCTTTCCAACCTAGGCTGCCTGATTTGGTTTCAGGTACATGAGACACAAAACACATTACCTTGTTACACTTTTCTTTTTTAAGCTTTCTGTCTCTCATAGCCAAAACTCATCCTGATGGTCTGACTCTGAACTTAAGATCTGCTCTTTTTTGGAAAAGTTATTTTCTTGAAATAATCAAATATGCAAGACAGATGGAAAGGAAATGAATTTTGCATTATAATTTAATAATTTTTTCTTTTTTTTTTAAGTTGGAGTCTCACTTTGTCACCCAGGCTGGAGTGCAGTGGCACACTCACAGCCACCGCAACCTCAAACTGCTGGGCTTAGGCGATCCTTTTGCCTCAGCCTTCCAAGTAGCTGGAACTACAGGCATGTGCTACCACGCCCAGCTAGTTTTTTTATTTATTGTAGAGACGAGGTCTTGCCGAGTTACTCAGGCTGGTCTCAAACCCTTGAACTCAAGCAATCCTCTTGCCTTGGCCTCCCAAAGTACTGAGATTACAGGCTTGAGCCACCACACCTGGCATATAATTTAATATTATTTAAACATGCTTGTGCACAACTTAAATGATCTCTCCTACCACAGGCTGCCTCATGCTCTAGAAAAACCTCACAGTTCTCAAAGTCAGTTGAACCCAGGTTGGAATTTGGTTTCTAAGATTTACTAGCTGTGTAACCTTGAGCAAGTGACTCAACATTTCTAAACTTCGGTTTCCTTTTTTACTAAATAAAAGCCATGATGTCTGTCTTCAACAGTTTTATTATACTATACATCTACTACCTGCATGACATTATGCTAAAGATGTGGAAAAAAAGACAGTCAAGACTTTGACCTTCATGGAGCTTGACGTCCAATGGGGAAGAGATGATAAAGAAAGCAAATAAATATGCAAACACAATAATCACAGAAAACAGCATGCTGTAATGGAGAATAACAGCATGGGAATGCTGGGAGCTCATCCCCTTCAAGGACTGAAAGAATAACCCATGTGAAGCTCCCAGCACACTCGCCAGTTCCATTGGAACCCTCTTTTGGAAGCTGCCAGACCTGCTCCCTCTGACAGGAGCCTGCTATGAGCATAGCCCAGGTGGCCCCAGTGTGCAGGCTGTGCACAGACCCACTCAGGTTAATCCAGTCTGTGCTGCTTCTGGCCACCTGAGGATGGATGGCAGTCAGAATGGACTGACAAAAGGCCTCACTCAGACTGCTACCAGGGACAGCAATTGGCTGCAAAGGCCCTGCCTCACACAGACTCTACACTGAGCTGGCTTCAGTCCTTTGCATAATGGGCGCCACCTGGATCCCAAGGACTGCAACTGGCATCAATTAGTTTTCATTGAGCCCAAGTTGGAGTGCAGGCTGGCTCCCCTCCCAGGTACTGGCACTGGAAGCAGCCAGCTACTGGGCTGTGTGTCTTTTACGCGTAATGACCTCCACTGGTGACCTCTTCATGATCAAGCAGGGCCCACCAGGCCCACAGCTACCACCATCATATGAGGAACCTGGTTCTCAGCTAAGTGATCAGACTCCAACCACTGCCTTATGCATAGAGGAGCCTGATGAACTAAGGACAACTTAAGCAATAGAGCGGCTCTCTGGAAATTCTGTTTCTAGCTTTTACTCCTAGAATTTCACTTCATATAGAAGAATAGGCAGTCTAGAATCAGTGGTATTGCACAATACCTAATAAACTACTATAAAGGCAGGTTGTACAGGGTAGGCCCTACTCAGCTATTTCCAGTGGTCTGTCCTTGGGCAAGTGACTTAACTTCCCTAAGCCTTGGTTACCCCACCTTAAAATGGGCATGAAAAGCCTAGTATCTTCTTCATATCTGGGGTTAAGGATAAGTAAAATATTCCCTGTAAACATATTTAGGAAATGTTCAATGCACATCATCTTCGTTCACCCACTCAACAAATGTCGTTGAGCATCAAATATGTGCTAGGCCCTATTCTGGGCTTCTGGGAACACAAAGACAAATAAAGCTAAAAGGACTATTAATAGTCGTCTCATCTGAGAATCACCCATTTTTTAGACTGCAATACATTTAAACTGGAAAAAAATCTCAACTATACCTACATCATTGTATTAGTTAGCTTTTGCTGTGTAACAAGGTACTCCAAAGTGTAATGGTTTCTGGCAGAAGGAGAGTCTGTGGACCAGCCTTTGTCACTTCCTCTGGCCTGATTCTGCAGGGCTTCTCTGAACACATGCTTTACCACAGGAGGCTTCCTTGTATTTCACGGTCAACTCGTGTCTTCGGATGAGAAGGAAATGCCTGGGACTTAGAAAAAAGATTCTTTAAGGGCCATTACAGTGCCTTCTCCCAATCTCCCCACTACCATTCCTTGCATTTCTTCTCCTCCAAGATGCTTCCAAATGTTCTCCAGGCAACCACCAGCCTGGTTTCTGATATCCAGGAGCCTGCCTTCTGACGTTTGATCATGTCAGCTCCATGGCAGCAAAGCCTGGCAAAGAGGGAATCATAGACAAGGGATATTTTCTCTGGGCTTCAGAGTTAGACTACTTTGAAGTTTAGTTTGGTGTTTGCCCTATGACCAGAGTTGCTGTGTTTAGCAAATAAGAATGCAGGAAGCCCAGTTGAACTTGTATTAGATAAAAGACAAGTAGTATTTTAGTGTATGTCCCATGCAATATTTTAAAATCTACTTATAATGTAATATTTAAATACAATGCAGTACTATATAATACAGTTCAATATTTAAAACATTGCAATCTACTTACAATGCAATATTTAAAACATTTATATACACTAGGCTGGGTGTGGTGGCTCATGCCTGTAATCTCAGCACTTTGGGAGGCAGAGGCAAGAGGACTGCCTGAGCCCAGGGGTTTGATACCAGCCTGGGCAACTTGGCGAGACCTCGTCTCTACAAAAAATTAGCCAGGCATGTTGGCACGCGCCGGTAGTTCCAGCTACTTGGAAGACTGAGGCAGAAAAATCACCTGAGCCCAGCAGGTCAAGGCTGCAGTGGCTGTGAGTGTGCCACTGCACTCCAACCTAGGTAACAGAGTGAGACTCTGACTCAAAAAAAAAAAATAGTAATAAAAAAAAATTGGGGTTCATCGGAAATTCAAATTTAACTAACTATCCTACATTTTATCTGTCAGCACTACCTATAACTCTTCCTCACTCCTTTTCTCCCCTCCCTTTCTTCTTCCCTTCTTTCTTTCCTTCATTCCTTTCCTCCTTCTCAAAAGCCTTTGTTGTGAGACTACTATCTGCCAAGTCCTCTACTAGGCACAAATAAAACATGATGCATTCCTTCAAGGAATTCACAGCATAGAGGAGGGGAAAAACTGGTAGCAAATGCCTTTAGCACAATTTAGTATCCCCACCCCAATACATGTACACACTAATAGTTTCAGGGACCGCAGGGAAATGAACAGTTAATTGTGTCTGGGGTAGTACCAGATAAGGTGGAGAAAAAGAATTTGGGAAAAGGTGTGGGAAAGAAACTATCAGTCCATTCTTGGTGGACAGGCAAAAAGCAATGGAGAGGTATTCAGGTCAAGGGCAAACTCAGACCAAAGCATGGTGTGAGAAAGATACACCCTGTTCTGGGGACAAGGAGGGTCTGCTGTGACTGGGTTGGTGAGGTAGGGAGCTGAATGTATTCATGGATGGTGGTGGCATTGATGTCAGGAGGAGGGATCAGAAACCCCATCCTGCTTAGAATCAAGTGTGAAGGGCTCTTTATGCCATGTGGTAGAGTTGGAGTTTTCTCTGATAGGTCTTGAAAGACTGAATAAGCAATAGACAATGGCTATGCCCTAAGTGACAGTAGATCTCTGATTCACAATCTCAGTAGCAACCTGCCTAAAACCACAGTCTCTACAGCAATCAGTCAGAAAGGTCAGGCCTTGGGCAACCACTGCCAACTTCCCTGTTTTTTTTTGCCCCTGCTTCCAACTCAGGACCAATCACATAAATTGCCCTGTTCCTCATATGCCAACACCCTCCATTCAGAGCACACATGGCCTTCCTTTTTCTTCACTATCTTCCTCATCCCTCTTCACTATCTTCACTCTCTTCGTCATCCTCATCCCCTGCCTGCCTTTGAGTTTCTGCTCTAAATAAATAGCCCAGTCAGGTTCAGTAGCTCAGCCTGTAATCCCGCACCTTGGGAGGCTGAGGTGAGTGAATTGCCCGAGCCCGCAGGTTCGAGACCCACCTGGGCAACTTGGCGAGCCCTCATTTCTACAGTAAATCAAAAAATCAGCTGGGCGTGGTAGCGCGTGCCTGTAATTCCAGCTACTCGAAAGGCTGACGCAGAAGGATCGCCAGAGCCCAGCAGGTCGAGGATCTGGTGGCCACTGCACTCCAGTCTGGGCGACAGAGTGAGACTCCAACTAAAATAAATAAATAAATAAGTAGCCCATTTGTTCTCATTTGAGTGGTTTTCATTTATTTTCTCAATAGAGACTATATATTGACTTTTAAGAGGAGAGAAGGGACAATGGAGTAGTTAACTCTGAGGAAATAGATATCCTAAAATATGGTGCTAGAATAACAATAAGTAGCGGTGGCAATCAGAGCTAGGAACATCTGCTTTTGAGACCCTTTGCAATCTACACACATACACTATTTTTAAATGCTTATATATACCTGAATAGCCCCAAGTTATTTTATTTTATTTTATTTTACTTTTTGAGTTGGAGTCTCACTCCGTTGCCCAGACTGGAGTGCAGTGGCACGCTCCCGACCACCGCAGCCTTGACCTGCTGGGTTCCAGTGATCCTTCTGCCTCAGCCTCCCAAGTAGCTGGAACTACAGGCATGCACTACCACATCCGGCTAATTTTTGATTTATTGTAGAGGCAAGGTCTCGCCAAGTTGCCCAGGTAGGTCTCAAACCTGCGGGCTCAGGCAATTCACTCGCCTCGGCCTCCCAAAGTGCTGGGATTATGGGCTCAGCCACAGAGCCCGGCTTCTTTTATATTCTAAAGAAAGGCTTTGAGTATTGAAAGTGTTCAGTTTGTGTGTGTGTGTGTTTTGGGCGTTTTTTTGAATCAGAGTCTCACTTTGTCACCCAGACTGGAGTGCAATGGCACACTCATGGCCACTGCAGCCTTAACCTGCTGGTCTCAGGCAACCCTTCCACCTCAGCCTTACAAGTTGCTGGAATGACAGGCATGTGCTACCGTACCTGGTTAATTTTTCTTGGTTTATTGTAGAGACAAGGTCTCACCAAGTTTCCCAGGCTTGTCTCAAACCTCTGGGCTCAGGCAATCTTCTCACCTCGGTCTCCCTAAGTGCTAGGATTACAGGTATGAGCCACCACACCAAGCCTAAAAGTGATTTTTTAAAAATTAAAAGAAAATTTTTTAAAAAGTAAAGTTACAGCCAGATGTGGTGGCATGCATCTGTAGTTCTAGCTACTTGGAAGGCTGGGGCAGAAGGATTGCCTAAGCCCAGCAGGTTGAGGCTGCGGTGGCCATGAGTATACCACTGCACTCCAGCCTGGGCAACAAGAGTGAGACTCCAACTCAAAAAAAAAAGTAAAGTTACCCTTAGTTTTCTTTTTAATGTAATATTTTGTTTCCTCTGAGGTAGATTGTGTCATTCACTCCAGTTTGTTTTGTTTGTTTTGTTTTGTTCTTTTTTTATTATAAAGATGTAGGGTACAATTCAGGGTTAGGTACAAATGTTGATTATGCAGGTACCCTTGTTGATAAGGTATGCCGCTCCTTCTCCTAGTAGTTTCCCTCAACTGCCAAACCCACTCTCCTCACTCCAGTTTTTAACCCTTGCCTATACCCCCACCCATGGCCATTTGACTCTGAGGTACTTTTCACTGACTGGGCAGAGTATGGTTTTCTGCCCCTTGATATGAGGTTGACCACGAGACCTGCTTTGGCCCCTAGGATGTTGGCAGACAGGATGCAAGTGGAGGCTTGAAACAGACCTGCTCACTGGACTCGGGCTGTTGTTCCTCTATCATCTCAGTGAGAAGAACATGCCTGAGCCAGCCTGCTAGTCACAGGAGGGGAATGAGAGTCAGGAGGGGACGAGCCGCATTCAGCCAGGCACAGTCTACAGAAGACAACCTCCAGCTGACCCACAGAGTAATGAGATGAGTAAATGGCTCTTTTTTTATGCCTCTGAAATGTTTGTGGTTGTTATGCAACACTTGTGTACCAATAGTTGACTATTACACCCTTTGATTTCAGAATTTCAAGAAATGTTTCATTATCATTCTTAAGTGATCGTTAATAGCAGAACTTATTGGTTGTCTACACAAATCCATTCTTTCCTGCCGGAAGAGCTTTGATTTTTTTGTGGTGTTCACCCTCTGCCCAGCCCAGGCAAGCACTCAGGGGAGGTGCCCTCCTCAACCCCAGAGGACAAATCTTAATTAATCTAAGCCAATTGTAGTTTGCTGGCAGCTGGTTGAAGACAGAATGTGTAATACAGTTATAGCCAATGAGTTGTAAGAAGTCTGCTGAGGGGTTTTCTGAAAAGGCTTCTTTCCTCTTTAAAAGAAACACATGAGGTTAGACACAGTGGCTCACGCCTATAATCCCAGCACTTTGGGAGGCCAAGGCAGAAAGATTGATTGAGCCCAGGAGTTGGAAACCAGCCTAAGCAGCATAGTGAGATCTCATCTCTACCAAAAAAAAAAAATTAGCTAGCCATGGTGGTGTGTGCCTGTAATCTCAGGAGGCTGAAGCAGGATTGCCTGAACCCAGGAGGCTGAGGCTGCAGTGAGCTATGATTGTGCAACTGCCCTCTAGCCTGGACAACAAAGTGAGACCTCAACTCAAAAAACAAAGAGAGAGAGAGAGAATCCTCCTCCTCCTCCTCCTCCTCCCCCTCCGCCTTCTTCTTTTTGAGTTGGAGTCTCACTCTGTTGCCCAGGCTGGAGTGCACTGGTATCTCACAGCCACCCCAGCATCAATCTGGCCTCAGCCTTCCTAATAACCAGAACTATAGGCACACACTACCACACCCAGCTAATTTTTTAATCGTAGAGATGAGGTCTCACCAAGTTCCCTGGGCTGGTCTCGAAACCACAGGTTCTGGCAATCCACTCACCTCAGCCTCCCAAAGTGCTGGGATTACAAACTGAGCCACTGAGCCCGGCCTTTTTTTTAAAAAATGACAGTAGATTTCTGTGCCTGCAGCTGTCATCTTGGGACCACAAGAGCATCCAGCAAGAGGACACACCAATGTGCCTAAGAAGACAGACTGGGAAGAGGCCAAGAAAATGCCACTGAAGAGCCACCCACTCAGCAAGGCTTGGAGATGCCCTAACTCGGGGCTACGTGGTGTGTGTCCTCATTGTGGAGGTCACCTTCCCTTGCAGTTTCTGTCCCTTACAGTTCAGTTTTTCCTAGCTGATTCAGATGACTCCTCATAAGAGGAAAAGCCAAGTTAGAAGAGAAAGATATATTGATTTTCTTTTCTTTCTTGTGTTGTCCAAGTGATTCATCATTGGCCGAGGCCTCTAACAAACTCTTTAAAGATGGGCTTAAAGAATGTTCACTCAAATGGGTTCCTCTGAGATCTGATTTAGAGGATTTTACCCTGGCTATAATACATTATGGAATGACTTCTGACCTCTTCCAGTGTCTTTGTGATGATTTGCCCAGTGATGCAGGAACCCCTGGAGGACAACTTCAGAACCTTGAGCGAATGGGCAAATGCAGGAAGAATTTCAACAACTATGATGTTCCTTGGTAACTCCATCTTTCCAAAGAAAGAAACCCAGGCTCTATTGCCTTTGTGGTGATTTAAGTGGCCAGGGCGATGATGACCCTTTTTACATAGTGGCAGCTAAATTATAAAAAGCAAATTTGATCTACAAGAATGATGTTTCTGCTGTTTGGTTTAAATGGATTTGTTGAGTTTGCTTGGGGGGTGTTATCATTTTTTACTGTTTTCTACTGAGAAAATATTTTCCAATATGTATCAAAACAACTCTGGACTTTAAAATTACAGGCCATTTTTAACTTGGAACTATCTGTGCAGCGATTTCTCTACACTTGTACATAAGATATTTTTACTGTAAAATGAGTTAATGTATAAATTACTGCCTCATGCCATAATAAAGATAGTAATGCTTTGAAAAAAAAAGAATGATGTTTCTTCAGTACAATGAGCATACTTCCCTGGTATGATTCATTTCACTGTGATAGATAGCACCTTCAGAAAACACATTAAAATGTCATTAGATTTCATCTAAACTTGCTGATAATTTAGGTAACCTGACTGTCACCTCCTCCTCCCACCCTGTGCTCAACAGAAACAAACTCATGCTAAATTAGCATTCATTTTGTTAAAACTAAAGCTCAGGCCACTCTCTGGACTTGTCACCCTTTCTCCCGCCTCTGAGCCACTGGCCTCACTTTTTTCCCAGGAATCTCTCTCCTACTCACAGCCTCCAACTCCTCATCATCTGACAACGCAAAATTCAAATGTCAATTCCTCTCTTAAACCTTAGACTCCTGAGGCAATGCTGCATGAGGGTGGTTGAAGTCAGGCTGACCTTACGGTAGATCAGCCCTATTCCCAATTAACAGGGTGACCTCTGCCAAGGAGCCCAACTTTTCTGAGCCAAGTGTCAGCTTTCTCTCCCGCAAAATACGAATCATGATTGACCTGCCTTGGGCTCATACTGAAGATGAGATGAGCTCATGGAAGAAGCCCTGGCGAGGAGTTTAGGGCTCAGTGTATCTTGGCTGATGCTACAGGATACCTTCCCAAAGAATCAAAGCTTTCGAGCCAGAGGGATTGCAGAGAAGCTTTTCTCAACTTTCCCTGTACAAGTGCATCACCTGGGGATACTAACTCAGAAATTCTGAGACAGAGCCTGACATTTTTTTTTTTTCCCATTTCTTACAAGTTCTGGGTGTTGCAGATGCTCTTCACCTCTGGACCACACTTTGAATGGCAAGACTTTAGGAGACACTGACTTCCTACCTGCTTTACAGAAATAAGCATGAAGCCCTGGAGGAGCTATTCCCAGTCTAGGAGACTCAGGGGGCAGCTGAGAAAGGCAACGCAGACTAGAGTCCACCTGGCACAGAGTTTACAAGTCACTTTCAAATCAATTGCTGATCTGAAGCAGCCCTGTGAGGTTTATCTGTAGACTGTGAATACATTTCCTTCAGCCAAGAGCCCCCCACTGCATTTGCTTAACAAGGTAAGCTTCATTCTTGACCGAGATGGGAAGCAATGAGGTGAAAGGAACAATTTCAAGAACAAAGACTTTAAGCTAAGTAAGGGAGATGCAGAAACACATGACCCGAGGGCCTGTGGCATAAAACACAGTATAGAAGGCGCAGTTGCAGGTTTTCACTCTTCTCAGAATATTAATGAAAGGGTCCACTCAGGCAAGGTGGGCGGGGCCATGGGAATAATACAAGATTGCAACCAAGTAAGAAAAGTAGAAAGAAGTAAAGTTTATTATTCACCTTTCACAGACTGGAAAGAAGGCTGACACACAGAGGCAATTGTGACCTCGAAGGGCCACAAAATGGGTATATTTAAGGACTTTTGGGTAGGGGGATTTGGGCCCAAAGGAGTGTTCAGGGTAGTGGGTCTTTGATGTTGATTGTAGTCACAGGAGTCTTAGATATTGAGGTTGCCGGACATCGTTATCTCCTGCCCTCAGGTGGTGGGCTAGATGGGCAGAGACAAGGGGAGGGGGTTCTCCTGCAAGAGACTCGTTAGACATTTGCAATCCAAGAACTCCTTGACCAGGGCTGGTCTTATTATCATTTTTTTTTTTTTTTGAGTTGGAGTCTCACTCTGTTGCCCAGACTGGAGTGCAGAGGCCGCTCCTGGCCACCGCAGCCTCGACCTGCTGGGCTCCGGTGATCCTTCCGCCTCAGCCTTCTGAGTAGCCGGAATTACAGGCATGCGCTACCACGCCCGGCTGATTTTTTGATTTATTGTAGAGATGAGGTCTCGCTGCCCAGGCGGGTCTCAAACCCGCGGGCTCAGGCAATCCACTCACCTCAGCCTCCCAAAGGCGCGGGATTACAGGCTGAGCCACCGTGGCTTCGGCCAGCCAAAGGGTGATCTTTGACCTTCTGCCTTGACAAGGAACCTAAAAGTTTACTAGAGATTATTATGCTAAACCGTGAATGAAAGGTTGGGCTGTCCTGGTCTTGCATCTGAGGGAGATTTGTCAAGGGGGTGGGATAAACTGCCACTTGGCCTGCAATAGGATGTCTAAATGCTTTCTAATGGTTATGATGAGGCAAAAAGACTAAACTAAGATTAAGCTGAGTGAAAGGACGGGCGGAGAGTGGGAAATGCATTTTTCTTTACTCTTCTTCCTAAATCTTAATACAATGATGAGAAAATGGAAGCTATGCTTTTGGAGAAATGCACACTTTAAGTAAAATTAACTTTGCCGACTTTGTCTTTTCAGAAATAGACTTCCTGGTGCCGGGTATCAGAGGTATCTCATAGCAGCAATCAAACTTGCCTAGAGTAAAGGAACTTTACAAGGCCTAAGACATCATGCATGGGGCAAGGGTTGTAAAAGTCATGAAACTTGTAATTACAAAAGTTATACCCACTCAGAGGGAGAGCAGGTGGGGATTTGCTCTTCCGTAAATTGGGCACTATCTACAGGGAAGTCAAGGATCTCCTGAAGCTACTCACTGGGAATGCCTAGGAGATAAGGGGAGGTACTCCCTCCACTAGCTCTAAGAAATGTCGTTTGGGAAGGTGCAGGAGCATTAGAATCCTTGTCACGCCCTTCTCTAGGGGCTATGATGATGTGGGCGAACATTAATGGGTCTCTGTGTCACAGGTTCTCCAAGACATCCACAGGCGATCAATAAGGAAGTCACGGCAGTCACGTGCAACATCTCCAAGAAAAGGATGTAAGCCAGGACTCTGGGGGGCTACAACGCCACACTCACCTAGAGTGTAGGCCCACTCCCTGTCTGTGGGGGGTGAACTTTTCTTAAATAAATCTTTTCTTCTCTTACCTCTGGGTGTTGCAATTCTTTTCATCTACTCAGATCTCTGGGTTCCCAGCGTGGCACCTCCGGCTTGCCGGTTCCTGCGGTGCTGCGCCTCATCTCTCTTCTCCCTCTCCGTTCATCCACCCTCACCCTGTCCGAACCCTAACACTGTTTCTTCTAGGTTTCTATAGGTACCTTCTTTCAATTAACAACAAAAAAGTCAACGTTTTCAGGAAATTGGGGGAGGGGACAGGAATAGTCATGGCTTTTCCAACATGAGACAGTGTCCAAATTTCCCACATTATAGAAATGAACATGGGTCACTCCTCTTTGTGGGGGGGCACCCCACTGATGCAGCTCCATTGTGTGCAGAACTGAGAGGGTCCTGCAGTTTTCCCAAGTGCATCCCAGAGATATTTCTTGGCTACAAGGACCTAAGCCATTCCATTCCATCTGTGGTGCTGCCCAAAAGCCCGTCACATTTGTCACCACTGTGGGCACCTTTCTTTCTCACACCTGACCTTTTATCCCATTTGGCTTCTCCCAAAGCTCAGCCCATGCTCCCAGACATGGCTAGAAAGGAGCTAACTGAAAAAGCACATGATTCAAGGAAAGTGCTAAAATCTACCGGACCCTGAATACAGTCCTTTTGAGAAAGCATGGCTCAGTCCTAAGTAAGATCTGATGCTGAGCAAGTTTCCGTGAGCCATAAGCCTTGTTGACTTCAGCAAAGTTTTCTCATCAACTCTGGAAGTGGAAGCAGGATGTCACTTGTGCCCAAAAGGCCTTCCAGTGCCCAGAAGGGCAAGTACCTGGAGAAAATACAGTTCTTCTGCATTATAACAGTTGTTTCAGAAATTCTTGTCATTTTCTATCAAAACAAAGCCAGCAAACTCCCACAAGTCTCTGTACTGTTTGTTGAAAGTAAAGAGACAAACAGCTCTTGCCCTCAGAGAGTTGACAGTCTAGTAGAATAACTAGGAAAGGAAGTGAAGAGTAGCTCCTGCCCTAAAAAGGGCAACAGGGTTGCTGAAGGAGGGAAATGGGAACCCTGGTCTTGCCCTTCAGGCAATTTTTCACTGTTAGTTTAATGGCCCTACATTCTCAAGTTTTATAGGGATGTCTCAGACACGAGTCAAGCCTTCTAATTTAACAAGTAAATGAACATTAAAAAAAAATACTGTATATAGGCAGTCCTCTGCTTTTGTGAATATGAAAATGTGCATAAAATTAGCTGTATAGGCCATCTTGGTGGCTCAGCCAGTAATCCCAGCACTTTGGGAGGTCAAGGTGACTGGATTGCCTGAGTTGGTTCGCGACCCAACCCGGGCAACTTGGCGAGACCTCGTCTCTACAATAAAATAAAAAATTAGCTGGGTGTGGTAGCGTGCGCCTGTAGTTCTGGCTACTTGGAAGGTTGAGGCAGAAGGATCGCCAGAGCCCAGCCGGTCAACACTGGGGTGGCCATGAATGTGCCACTGTACTTCAGCCTGGGTTACAGAGTGATACTCCAACTAAAAAAATAAAATAAAATTAGCAGTATAGAAGTAGGATAAGCCGGGCTCGGTGGCTCAGCCTGTAATCCCGCGCCTTTGGGAGGCTGAGGTGAGTGGATTGCCT